>NC_053496.1:140768050-141068050 GCF_905171775.1 Rana temporaria | reverse complement strand
TTGGCCCAAAGAAGAAATAAAAAAATTAATATAATTTGAAAAATTATTATATGCTCAGAATATGAGCTATTTTTGTTTATTATATGCTCAGAATATGAGCTATTTGTGTTTATTATATGCTCAGAATATGAGCTTTTATATTTATTTGTAGTCCCTACACACGGTGAGGAGTGTATACTACAGTGTGACTGGTGTGTGAATGGGGGGGGGGGTGGCACTCCTGCTGGAAAAGGGGTGTCACCCTCTGCCATGTGAATGGTGTATGAATGGACAGCAACATAATTGGAGCCTTGACGCGGCATTGCTGCTCCCTAATACCATGTGGTATTGTTGGGTCTAATCCAATTTGGGGTGCATGTGTCGTGTGTGTGCTAGGGACCACAGTGGTGTGCATACATGCATTATACTTGTGACAAGATCAGGGTGTGTTTAATGTGCAAAGAGACGTTCCACAAGACCATTCCGGATTGCTCTTTCCTCAGAAGATCCGGTAGTGTTTATTGGGGGGGGGGATTGCGTGGTTCTGGGGTAAGGTTATTGCGTAGCTCAATGTGCATGCCCCTTCTCTCAGCAAAATTGTGGAGAATACAACATGCCCCGATGATTTGGCACACAAAGTTGGGTGAATACAACAGGGTCCCCCCTGATTTATCCAGACATCTGAATCGAGATTTAAGGATGCCAAATGTGCGCTCCACCACCGCACGGGTACGTGCATGGGCTTCGTTAAATCTTTCCTCTCCTGGTGTTTGAGGGTTACGAAATGGGGTCATCATGTGAGGTCCCAGGGCATATGCTGCGTCACCCGGAAGGGAAAAGACAGGAGGATGTTAGTCGTGCATGTGCCCCTTGTAATGTCTGCATCATGGGGGGGGCAGTCATACCTGACACCCATGTCACTCACCAATCAGCCAGCTGTCTCCATACATGTTCTGGTCAAACTCGGTTGGGATGGGGCTGTGTCGGTAAATAAAACTGTCATGGCTTGACCCTGGGTGTTTGGCACAGACATGCCATATGAGGCCATGTGCATCCACAATCACCTGCACATTTATCGAACGCCAATGCTTCCTGTTGCAGTAGATATGCTCGAGGTGCCGGGGGGGGGCGTAGTGCCACATGGGTACAATCTATTGCACCCACAGTGCGTGGGAATCTGGCTATTTCATAAAAATCACTGATTGCCTTCTGCCGCAGGTCAGCCGTGGTTGGTTTGATAAATTGTGTGCCCATGCGTCTGAGTATTGCAGGGATCACTTGGTGCACACACCTGCTCATGCTGGATTGGGACATCCCCGCCACCATTCCACCTGTGCGCTGAAATGAGCCACTTGCCAAAAAATGAAGGGTTGCGACTACCTTCACCAGTGGCTGCAATGCCTGTCCCCGATGGGTCGGGCTGCTGATGTCATCCTGCAGGATTGTTAACAACTCAAGGATGACTTCAGGGCTGAAGCGAAACATGCGATACACCTCATTATCACTCATATCAAAAAGGTTGTAGCGCCCTCTGTAAATCCTCTCCCGTGCCCTCCTACGAGTCGGCTCAGTCAATAGAATATCAAGAACCATAGCTGCCCCTGGCATGTTGGTGCACAGATGTGAGGTCCCGAAAATGTGGGTGCTCTGCTTGTTCAGCTCGTCTGTCTAGGTGCTGCTGAAGTTGCGCGCTCCTGCAGCTGACATGTGCCTATCTGTTGCTAACTTGCCCCTGCTTTTAGAAGGAGCAAGTTTGCCCGGGGAAAAAAGCTTGCGCGCTTTCAGCGCAAGATGCGCCTCACACACGCGCATGTTTCAGAATCATCGGCAGTACCTAATTTGCATATTAGCTGAGGGAATAACATGTTTGCGCAAGTTACACCCTGCGCAAAATTGCGCAAAATTGCGCAAAATTGCGCAAAATTGCGCAAGAATTGCTCCGGAGCAGCGAGGCTGCGTGCGCGGGAAAAAGGCAGAATTTCAGGCTTAGCTGGTTTACAGAATCAGCCGCAAATTTGCCTGGGAGCAAATCAGTACTTGCGCGGCGCAAATCACACTTGCTCCCGCGCAAGTGCTTCTTGAATCTGGGCCAATGTGGGCTATTGTATCTCTGGAAAAGATAGAAATTCAATCACTGTTTAGTGGGACAGCTTATAAAGAAGAATAGAGAAGTAGTGAATAGAAAAGAAAGGAGACAGAGGAGGAAAAGTCTCTTGTGGTGGTAGCATGGCTCACGTCAAGGGAATGCCCATAATAGATAAAGAGGTAGGTAAAATTAGTAAGGCATCAACAATAATTTAATCAAAATCAGGAGATAAGTAATGTTTAACCCAGGGTTGCCAGATCTTGTTATATTTTTTTATATTATTATCTTCAATAGCTGTAATTTTAGCAAAGATAAGGGCTCTATTTATTCTATGTTTGGCCTCAGCCACAACTAAGGTTTGGGTTTTCCATGCCTAAGCTATAGTTTGTTTAGCTGCAGTAGTGAGGTGAATAAGTAGTTGGAATTGAGTCCGGGTGAGTTCAGGAGGTTTAAGATTTAGAAGAGCCAAGGCTGGGTCTGGAGAAATCAAGGTTTTCAAGGCTGTAGAGGTCATATTAAATATTTTTTTTCCAAAATTCTTGGGCTACCGGGCATTACCACCAAATGTGAAAGTGGGTGCCTGGGGATCCCATAGGTATCACATAGTGTAGGAAAAGTGTGAATATTGTTGGTGGAGACTAAGTTGTGTAATCGAATCAAGCCTTTGGAAGACCAGGCTGCGAATGACCTCGGAAACTTCCAAGCAGGATAGAAGGCGGGATTGCTTCGAAAGGAAAGGAGGGGGTTATGTGTGTATTGGACATTATGGGAACTACTGAATTTGTCCCATATAGCCAGGGAGTGCTTCGGTATAGGATTAGAGAGATGGGCTCTTATCCTTGGGTTGTAGCCACAACATGTTGGCCACGGAAATAAGGTCACTATCGATGGAGTCGACAACAACCCATAGGGGAGATTCCACGGTTGTATGATATTTAGGCAACTGTGATATTTGTGCCGCATAATGGTAGAAAACAATGGGGCTGATTTACTAATATCAATGCGCTGCGCCGGTTCATGGCTTAATTAGTACTCCGGGTGAAGCCTTAATTAGGCGCATGAACCGGCTTAGCAGCCGGTGCAATGCAAGTAACATGTAAAGCCGCCGCCGAACTCCCTATAGAAGTCTATGGGAGAAATCAAAAGTGTTCATTTTAAAGGTTAATATGCAAGTTTTGTCCTAAAAAGTGTCTGGGGACCTGAGTCCTGCCCCAGGGGACATGTATCAATGCTTTTTTTATTTTTTAAAACGTTTTTTCGGGAGCAGTGAATTTAATAATGCTTAAAGTGAAACAATAAAAGTGAAATATTCCTTTAAATTTCGTACCTAGTGGGGGTGTAAAGTCAGCATGTGAAAAAGCGCATGTTTCCCGTACTTAGAACTGTCCCTGCACAAAATGACATTCAGAAGGAAAAAAAAATTAAATTCACTCGCGGCTATAATGAATTGTTGGCTCCGGCAATTCTGAAAAGGATTCATTCATAAAAATAAAAAAAATAGCGTGGGGGTCCCCCCAAATTCAATTACCAGGCCCTTCAGGTCTGGTATGGATATTAAGGGGAACCCCGCCGTAAAAAAAAATTATGTGGGGGTTCCCCCCAAATATCCATACCAGGCCACAGAGTGCGCCCCCCCTCTCCTGAACTGTACCAGGCCACATGCCCTCAACATGGGGAGGATGTCCCCATGTTGATGGGGACAAGGGCCTCATCCCCACAACCCGGTGGTTGTGGGGGTCTGCGGGCGGGGGCTTATCGAAATCTGGAAGACCCCTTTAACAAAGGGGACCCCCAGATCCCGGCCCCCCCTGTGTGAAATGGTAATGGGGTACATTGTACCTCTACCATTTCACCAATAAAAAGTGTCAAAAATGTTAAAAATGACAATTCTTTTATTAATATATTCTTTCTGCGCTTCTTCTTCTTGTCTTCTTTCATTCGTGTTTCTTCCTGCTTCTTCCTCTGCTTCTTTCTTGGGACTTCTCGTCCGCATCTTGACCAGCGTCTTCTTCCATCTTCTTCTCCTTCCGTCGGCCTTCTCGTCCCGCATCTTCTTCTTCCTCTGCTTCTTTCTTGGGACTTCTCGTCCGCATCTTGACCGGTGTCTTGTTCCATCTTATCCTTCCGTTGGCCTTCTCGTCCCGCATCTTCTTCTTCCCCGGACGCTGCGCTTCAAATTGAATTCTCCGCCGTGTGCCGCTCCTGGGACCCCGCCCCCTTCTGACACCACAGGTAAACTCATAAGAAAGTCATGTGCGTCAGAGGGGGGCGGGGTCACATGAGCGGCACATGGCAGGGAATTCAATTTCAAGCCCAGCTCTGTGACCCCGCCCCCCTCTGACGCACATATACCACACACGGACTTTCTGATGAGTTTACCCGTGGCGTCAGAGGGGGCGGGGTCACAGAAGTGGAACACACGGCGGGGAATTCAATTTCAAGCGCAGCGTCCGGGGAAGAAGAAAAAGATGCAGGACGAGAAGTCCGACGGAAGGAGAAGAAGATGGAAGAAGACGCTGGGCAAGATGCGGACGAGAAGTCCCAAGAAAGAAGCAGAGGAAGATGCAGGAAGAAACCCGAATGAAAGAAGAAAAGAAGAAGAAGGAAGAAGAAGTGCGGAAAGAAGATATTAATAAAGGAATTGTCAAAAACCGGCTATTGTCATTTTTAAAAATGTTGACACTTTTTTGGGGTGAAATTGTAGAGGTACAATGTACCCCATTACCCTTTCACACAGGGGGGGCTGGGATCTGGGGGTCCCGTTTGTTAAAGGGGTCTTCCATATTTCGATAAGCCCCCCGCCCGCAGACCCCCACAACCACCGGCCAGGGTTGTGGGGATGAGGCCCTTGTCCCCATCAACATGGGGACATCCTCCCTATGTTGAGGGCATGTGGCCTGGTATGGTTCAGGAGAGGGGGGCTGCACTCTATCCCCCCTCTTTTCTGCGGCCGGCCAGGTTAATGTGCTCGGATAAGGGTCTGGTGTGGATTTTTGGGGAAACTCCACGCCATTTTTATTTTTAAATTTGGGGTGGAGTTCCCCTTAAAATCCATACCAGACCTGAAGGGCCTGGTATGGATATTTGGAGGGAACCCCATGTAATTTTTATTTATTTTTTTGACGGCGGTTCCCCTTAATATCCATACCAGACCTGAAGGGCCTGGTAATTGAATTTGGGGGGACCCCCACGCTTTTTTTTTTTTTAATGAGCAATGACTGTATTCTTTATAGCCATGATTACTTTTAAATTACTTTTTTTTTTTCCACTTCAGAAATGACATCTTGTACAGGGACAGTTCTAAGCACGGGAAACATGCTTCACAGGCATGTTATACCCCCCCTCTCCCCTGTATGAAATTTAAAGGAATATTTCACTTTTTTTGTTTCACTTTAACCACTTCCATACCGCGCCTATTCTGGCACTTCCCTCCTTCATGTAAAAATTATATTTTGTTCCTGGGAAATTACTCAGGACCCCCAAACATTATATATATATTTTTAGCAGACACCCTAGGGAATAAAGTGGCGGTCATTTTTTATTTTATTTCCAACGGTATTTGCACAATAATTTTTCAAACGCCTTTTTTTTGGCCAAAAAAAAAAACGGTTTCATGAATTAAAAAATAACAAAGCAGTAAAGTTAGCCCAATTTTTAGGGATAATGTGAAAGATGATGTTACACCTAGTAAATAGATGCCTAACTTGTCACGCTTTAATATTGCGCACACTCATGGAATGGCGCCAAACTTCGGGACTTAAAAATCTCCATAGGCGACGCTTTATTTTTTTTTACAGGTTACCAGTTCAGAGTTACAGAGGAGGTCTAGTGCTAAAATTATTGCTCTCGCTCTAACACACCTGTCAATACCTCACATGTGTGGTTTGAATGGTGTTTACATATGTGGGCGGGACTTACATGCTTGTTTGCTTCTGAGTGCGAGCTACAAGGGACAGGGGCGTTTAAATTTTTTTTTGTTTTTACGTAATATTTTTCTTTTTGCACTTTTTTGTCCCTTTTTTTTGGATCACTTTTATTCCTATTACAAGGCATGTAAACATCCCTTGTAATAGGACTAGTGTGTGACAGGTCCTCTTTATAGAGAGAGGCGGGGTCAATAAGACCCCACATCTCTCCTCCAGGCTGGAAAGCATGAGATGGGAAAAAAACCACTGATCCCATCCTTTCAGCCGCGATCATGTTCTTTTCATTCTGGCTTCCGTGGAACTTCTCCCCGCGGGAGTAGGCGTTTCCAAGTTGAGGAGGCATGTCATATGGGAGGTCGCCCAGATGATTGACGTCTTTTCAGCAAAAGCTCCCCCCGGCGGATAGGGCCCGCCCCCCGTATTTCGTAGGAGCGTCCGAGTCACAGCGTTTCCGAAAGAAGCCGAACATGCAGATCGGCTAGTCGGCTCTATACGTGCTGCGCACCGACTAGGATTCGTGTAGAGCTGACTGCGCAGGCGCCGTATAGAGCTTCTTTCGGAAACACCGCAACTCGGGGGGTGGGGCCCTATCCGCTGGGGGGGCGCTTTTGCTGAAAAGACGTCAATCATCTGGGCGAGCTCCCAGATGACATGCCTCCTCAGCTTGGAAACGCCTACTCCCACGGGGAGAAGTCCCCGGAAGCCAGAATGAAAAGATAGATTATAAGGTATGTACAGCGTAAAAAAAAATAATAGGCGGACTGTACATGTTAGAAGTCTAAAGAAGTTGTTCTGAGAAAAATGTTATTTGGGTGAACCTCCGCTTTAAGCACAAATTTCAGATAATTTTATTGAGCGGACTAAGAAAATATAACCATGCCAATAGGCCAGGATACAGCGTTGCTAATATGTATGAATGTGTGTTAGGGACCCCCACAAACACCACCCAATGTTAAATAAACAATTTTCGGAATTTGCAAATAAGTATCATCTGCTCATTTTTTGGGGATGTCTGCACCCCTGATAGGGTGAAGACACCTCACAAATGTTGTCACTTTCTACTTCAAATTCATTCACTTCATGTCACATAGCCAAACAGGAAGTGAGGGTAAAACCTTACTAATATCTTTTCTTGGGGACACACAGATCAATCTAAATAGTTTCCCATTATGTAAATTGCACTCTAGCATTTTGCTGTGTACACCCCAAATTATTAGGGATCTTGGACTTTGGGGTCCATTTACTAAAGGAAAATCCACTTTGCACTACAAGTGGACAAGCAAGAAAAAAAATAAAAAAACTTTGCTTCTACAGGATTGGATGTTAAAACTATCAGTGCTTCCCCTCTGATTTTCAGCGACTACGCTTCTACTGCAGAGTGGCTTTGCCTTTACTAAACCCCAAACTAACTAATCATTTGCAATTTGCTTAATGGGGACACTAGTTAGATTGACCTGTGGGTCCAAGAAAAAACATTGGTATGGTTTTAACCTCACTTTCTGTTCAGCTTTGTGACAGGAAGTGAAGCCAATTTTAAGAAAAGGGACACAAAGCCCAACCCAAAAAACACAAGCAGGGGTTCTAACACTCACTTGGCTTCCCTCAAACACCCACAATTAAAATAGGATTGCCTTGCGCTAGATTTAAGCACAGTGCTGTAAATCAGCACTTCAAGCCTGTCCGCCAACACAAACCCCCACCCCCCAACAGGCCATGTTTGCAGGTTTTCCTTCATCTTGCACATGTGCTTTAAAAGACAGTCTGGACAGCAATTCTTGATAAGATAAATCCACAAAACATGTCCTGTTGGGGGTACTTGACTGAGGCTGAGAACCACAGCAGTAAAAAGGAAACAATACTTACCGCGCTGTATTTTTAATTTCCTGGTGAATAAACATGGCAGCAAACATTTCATGCATACACACCAGGAAAAGAGCTTCCAGACAAATCACAAATGGGAAGGCCGGCCGTAGGCGGGCCTGAATTTGTAGGAGGAGTCGGGGGGTTCATAAACCCGCCCTCCTTTCTCCTTCCCCACGGCCGGACCTTCTCGTTTGTCACGTGACGTCGGCGTGACGTCATCAGCAGTCGACGCATCGGCTCCACGCGGCGGAGAGGCGGCTTGTACGGACCCCAGCCTTCACGGCTCCTCGGCTCTTCGGCGCTCTCGGCCCCATCGATCGCCAACGGCAGGTGCTAAGGGCTGTTCCCTCTCCTCGCTCGGCCGCTACGTGTCAGGTATCGAGGGGAGTGCTGTGTCACATCATCGGGCAGTGCTGTGTCACATCATCGGCAAGGGGGGGGGGGGGGTTTTCTGTGGCTCTCCGGCGGTAGTGCAGGTGAGGAGACTGTGGGTGGGAGGGAGGGAGGGGGGGGGGTCCTGTGGCTCTCTGGCTCTGGCTGCATGGAGATGAGGGGATCTTGGTTGGGAGGGGGGGGGGGTCCTGTGGCTCTCTGGCTCTGGCTGCATGGAGATGAGGGGATCTTGGTTGGGAGGGGGGGGGGGTTTTCTGTGGCGCTCCTTGACTGCCTGATTAGTGAGGAGACCTGGGGGGGGGGGGCGCTGCTGTGCTCAGGGTAACCAGGGGTTTTCTGCAGGTTTTTCTCATTTGACGGTGGAAGACCTTTTTCATCCATAATTCATGCCTTTCATTCCCTGCGCAGGATGTTTTCTGTCTATGTACACCATGTGGTATAAAAAAAATTTTCATACATGTGTCCCAGTTAGGAGTTATCTCTTGATCCTCCGCATCCCTCCAAGCTGCAGCTGGTGAAAGTGTTTTGCTGGGACTGAGCCCTAGGGTGTCACTCTGAGGTCCTGGTCTCCCGGGGGTGAACCACTCCAGGTGAACGAAGTACCTTTTCCAGGTAAGCCAGCCGAGCGCATGCGTTCGTACATTTTTGATACGCCAATCGTGGCTCAGTTTACTTTTTTTGTTATCTCTCTCAGCAAATATTGTCTGGTTGGTACATGTCCATCGTTTTCCTTCATGGCTTTCGTTTGTTTTGTTTTTTCTTCTTTCTTTCTCTGCTCCAGGACTGTTTTCGTGCAGTCTCGTTTTCACGTAAAGTACAGGGGTCGTGTCAAAACCGTTTGCAGTGAGTGTCAGGCATATCGTTCCTTTTGTGCAATCATTCACACGCAGGGTGCGGGTTCCACGTCACTCAGCGGGCACGCAGGTGTCACCAGCAGAAGGTGGGGGTGGGTTTTCCGCAGGTTTGGGGGGGGGGTGGAGTCGCACAGGAAAGGGGGGGGGGGGCGTGGTTCCACTGGGTAGTCATCTTCCACAAACGGTGGGCTGGTACGGTTTGAGATGTCTCGTTCTTAATTGACTTGGTCAGTGGCAAGTTCTCCTCAACCGGCTGGTATGGGTCACCTTCTCCGTTTTTCATGCTTACGTGGCACTTCGCTGCACACTCGTTGTGCCTGGTTCGTCCAGGGGGGACTGACGCACTTCAGTCCTTTTACGTCTATTGTTACAGGTACCAGACGCAAGGTTCCTGTTAGGTGTGGGATTTCCGGTAAAGGTAAGCCGGGTTCCGGGAACTTAACCTGATCTGTCCACGGTCATCAAGGGTTTGCCTACCACTGAGGGTCGCCTAAATCGTTTAGGTTGTAACGGGTTGAGTTGCTTCGTTTTTAATTGACTTGAGCAGTGGCAAGTCTACTCACCCGTTCGGGTCCTCTTTTCGTCACCCATATAGTTACTCAGCAGCTCCTAAAGCGTGGGACCTGTCTCGTTTCAAGGTCCGAGAGGGGGGGGGCCTGAGTGTTTCGTTTTTAATTTGTCTGCGTCGGCAGATGGCTCGGCCCTCCCAGTGGGGGGGGAGGGGGGGGGTTTAGGTTTGTTCCGATCCAGGTCAGGTGGGTTCAAGAGTGGGGAGGAGGGGGGGATTAGGCGGGGTTTTCCTCATTGGTCTATGTAAGGCTCTATCACGGTGTTTGTTTTTCATCAATTTTTAGGGCATGTCGCAAGCAGCGGATATCGAGGAGTTCGTCTCGGGTTCCCCTGCTTCAGCTAGGGGGTCGGTGAGGGGGTCAGATCGGGGCTCCACGCCTACCTTGAGAGCCTGGACCGTGCCAAGGTTGATTGCAGAGTTACGGCGCAGGGGCATTTCCCACCCGGCTTCGGCTCGCAAAGCTGAGCTGTTCAGACTTTTGTTCCCCTCCCCGGCCAGTACAGACAGCGCGGAACAGGTCACTCTGCGGGCCATGGCCGCATCCTTGACGCAAATCCATTCCACCCTCAACTCCCTAGCGGGCTCGTTTCAGGACTTGAGGGCCAGGGTGGAAGTGCTGGAGGCCAGCCCAGTTCCTGCCCCAGTGGTCCCGGCTGTTCCGGAGGTCCTGGTAGTCCCTGAGGCTCCCTTGATTCCTGTGCCTCCGCTATCAGGTACCAGTCCCGGTGTCCCTTCCGTCACCCCAGCGCATTTCATCCCGGCAGGCATCAGGAAGGACATCCTTGATGGGAAGGACGTCAACCTGGCGTCCTTGTTGATAGCCACCCATGACATGGCTGACAACAAGTCCTACGCCTGTGGGGACGTTTCTGTGATTATCAAAGCCAGGGATCATAGACTGAACCGGAAGCTTTCCATCCCCGAGTTCGTGCTAGCGTTCAGCTTGTTTAGGGATGTGGTCTGCTCTGCGAACCCCCTCAGAAGAGAAGAGTTGGACCACTATCTCTACCCTGTCGTAGAGTTGGGTCACAAATTCGGAGGCTCGGCGTTCTATGACTACCACCGTTCATTTTCCGCCAAAGCAGCCGCTTTGTGGGCCCAGCACCAGGTGGTGGCAGTTTGGAGCCGTGTGGATACGGAACTGTTCTGTCGCCATTTTGCGGGGTTAAGGTCACCAGTTTGCGCTACCTGCCAGTCATCTTCCCACACGGCTTATTGGTGCCCCAACTCGGAAGCTTCGGCCCTTCCAGGCACTTCCAGAGCCTTCCCCGGGTCACTCCCAGCACCAGCACAGGCACCCACTGTGGACAAGTTGGGCCGGCCTATTCAGTATTTGGGGTAATCCCCTATTTGCAACAACTTTAACCACGGGGTTTGCAACTACGGTCAGTGCCGGTTGCTACACATCTGCTCAGGATGTTTCAGGGCCCATCCGAAATCTACCTGTTCTCTGAGGTTGTCAAAAAATAGCTGACTAAGCCACATCAACGTTGGGTTGCTGCAGGACTGGCTGTCCTCTCACCCATCCACAGAGCTAGGCCCCTTTTTGGTGAAGGGTTTTACTCAGGGCTTTCACACCGGGTTCATTACCTTACCACTGCAGACCTTCGAATGTCCCAACCTCAGGTCATGTTGCGGGGAC
Organism: Rana temporaria; assembly: GCF_905171775.1. Taxonomy (NCBI): domain Eukaryota; kingdom Metazoa; phylum Chordata; class Amphibia; order Anura; family Ranidae; genus Rana; species Rana temporaria. Next base: position 141,056,736 of record NC_053496.1, on the reverse strand, counting down.
TTGAGGGCGGTGGACACCTTGCTACAGTCCGAACTGGACAAAGGTTTTGTCATTGGCCCTTTCGCTGTATCTCCTTTCCAGGCTTGGAGGGTCAACCCGTTGGGTCTGGTCAAGGGGAAATTCTCAAATAAACAAAGATTAATTTATGACTTGTCCGCCCCTCATTGCTCCGCTGTTCCCAGCCTCAATTCCTTAATTCCATCAGAGGAGTTTTCCCTCAAGTATGCGTCAATAGATCAGGCCATCCAGCGAGTCATCGAGGTAGGGCCAGGCGCCTGGCTGTCCAAGGCAGACATAGCGGACGCCTTCAAACTCCTCCCGATCACGCCGTCACTTTGGCAGTGGCACGGGATCAAGTGGAGAGAGTTGTATTATTTTGCCACTAGACTCACCTTCGGGTCCAAAAGTAGTCCTTGGCTTTTTGATGTGTTTGCCCAAGCGCTTGAATGGATTCTGGTACACAAGGAGCGATGTCAGGCGGTCATCCATTACCTGGATGACTTCCTCCTCATCGAGAGTCCCCAGCGCACCCCTTTGGATTTGCAGAAACTAGTGGCTGTTTTTTCTGCGCTAAACGTGCCCCTGGCTACCAAAAAACTTGAGGGCCCAGCGTGGACTCTCACCTTTTTGGGGGTCATCTTGGACACTAAAGCCATGCAAGCCAGGCTCCCGGCTGACAAACTCGCCAGGATCAGGGAATGTATTCATACCTTTTCGATCTCTCAGGTTTGTACCAGGGTGGAGTTGTTGTCTCTTCTGGGCATGTTAAACTTCGCCATGCGCGTCATCCCACAGGGTAGATCTTTCATTTCCAGGTTGTTAGCCTTGCTGCCGTCAGCACCAGATTCAGACTCACGGGTCAATCTAGACGCAGCCGCGTTGGCTGACCTCCGCATGTGGGACGATTTCCTCCGACATTGGAATGGGGTCGCCATGTTTATTCCTGGGGAGTCTTGCTCCTCTCCCCAGGTAGGAACTGACGCGGCGGCCACGGTGGGTTACGCTGCTATTTTTGGCACTCATTGGTTGGCAGGTCCTTGGCCGGAGGAGGTTTTGGCCATTCCGGGGTTCACGGAATCATCTGCCTTGTTTGAGATCTACCCCATAGTAGCTGCAGCCTGGGTGTGGGGCGGTTCGTGGGCAGGGCAGACAGTGGTGTTCTCCACGGACAACCAGGCGGCCGTTGAGATCATCACCAAGGGTAGGTCCCGGTCCTTGGTCATTATGTCCTTGGTACGCAGGTTAATTTGGTTGTCCCTGCGTCACAAGTTCCATTTCCTGTGCAGGTTCATCAGTGGGGCGGAGAATGGCGCGGCTGATGCCCTTTCTCGGCTCAATTTCCCTTCTTTTTTCCTACAGGTCCCGCAGGCCGATGCACAGGCCACACCATCCCCGCGGGCTTCCCTGCTGATGCTGGACTAGACACCCTCTTGCGCGAAGCGGCAGATTTAGTTGGGGCGTCTCTGGCAAGCAACACCAGGAAGGCTTACGCCACGGCCTGGAGGGCCTTCCTGGTCTTTCAGTCTTTGCACCCCTGTGGCAACAGCATCGATGTCAGTTTCTTGTTGGCATTTGTCACTCACTGCCACACTCGGCTGAGGTTGTCTCATGGCACCATCAGGACATACCTCGCCGGGGTGCAGCACCACCTGTCCCTGCAGGATCCCAATCGTACTTCTCCTTTTTCAGCCCACATCATTAAGGCTGCGTTAAGGGGTGTACAGAGGAGGTGCCCTCCAGTTACCACTTGTCGTCTCCCGGTCACAGGGCACATTTTCCGTGGCATGTCCGGGTTGCTGGATGGGCTACCGTTCGGGAGGTTCCTCAGTGGGGTACTCAAGGCGGCTATTTACTTAGCCTTTTTTGGGTTCCTCAGGCCAGGCGAATTTTGCCGTTCCGGTCCTGGTTCCCGGGTCCTCACGATCGGTCAGTTGGCCAGACATCCACACTGTTATAATTTGCTTATGACAGCCTGCAAGACCCAGCAGGTGGGGGCTGGCACCAACGTGACGTACTTCGAGACTGGTGGGTCGTGGTGTCCTGTGATGGTGCTAGATCAGCTCAGGATGTTGATTGGCAACAAACCCATGGACAGTCCCTTGCTCCCTTTCCCGGTGGCTCCTCTCACGACGGCCCAGTTCACCAGCCATTGCCGCACATTGTGGGCTAGGTTGGGGTTGAACCCAGCAAACTGGTCGGGTCATTCATTCAGGATTGGGGCAGCCTCGGCAGCATCCCGTCAAGGAATCCCGGCCCACATCATCAGGAAGTTGGGGAGGTGGAATTCGGGTTGCTATGCCAGATATATTCCAGATCCGCAGGTTGAGATGGCTCGGGCCTTTATGCACCTGACTGATTAGGTTGTCTTTTCATTTGCATTAAACATTTTCATCATGTACCCCTGTGTCCTTTGCTTTTTTGGCCCCTTTTAGGCATACTGGCCACGTGACCATTCGGCACACTCTCAGGTCTTGTTCAGGTTATCTTTCCATATTCGCATCCTCAGTCCATGTGGAGACTCCAAGTACAAATGGGAAGGCCGGCCGTAGGCGGGCCTGAATTTGTAGGAGGAGTCGGGGGGTTCATAAACCCGCCCTCCTTTCTCCTTCCCCACGGCCGGACCTTCTCGTTTGTCCCCACCCTCCCATTCCCCCTTTTTTATTTCTTTTCATTCATGCATTTCATACTTGGGTATGCCCCCTTTTAGGCATACTGACCACGTGACCATTCGGCACACTCTCAGGTCTTGTTCAGGTTATCTTTCCATATTCGCATCCTCAGTCCATGTGGAGACTCCAAGTGAATAAACATGGCAGCAAACATTTCATGCATACACACCAGGAAAAGAGCTTCCAGACAAATCACAAATGATAGTTGTAACCAATCAGCCCTAATTCAGCTGCAGCTGTCAAAATCTGTAGCATGAAAAAGTAACAAAAAACAAACTTCCAAATTTGAAAGTAATTGTATTGGTCAACAAAACAAGAAAAGCAAAAAAAATAAAATAAACAAAAATAAATAAATATAAAAAATAAAAATAAACAGGTTCATTTGAGACAGTACACAGCATATGGTTAATGCTTTGGAACTAACACAATAGAGACACAGACACAGGATTGAAATATTAGTCACAACATCTTGAGAAATTTTCCGCAAAATAATGCAGCACAGAGTGAACAGCGTAAAAATAAACATACATTGACAAAAAAAAACCTTGATCAAAAACATATCTTTTTGCAAAGACATTCTTGCCAGCCCCCCCACACACACAACCAGCCCTCTTTCAGGGCAGCTGACAAATGCTCTACACGCTTTATATAACATAGGCTTGTGTGTTAATGACGCAATTGAAAACACATGGACAAAGTTCAGTCTCTACATTGGGTGCGATTGTAAGTGGGTACACCTGTTAACTATCTCCTTAAATTACTAACCCAAAAAACACGCTCTATGAGACACAAAAAGCAACATCAAAAATTCTAAGTCCCTGGGCATGCTCAGTTCACCAGAAATGCAGAGGCAGAAGCATGAACAAAGCTGCAATCGCGGCTGAAAGCATGAGATCTGTGTTTATTTGTTTCCCGATCGCATGCTTTCCAGCGTGAAGGACAAGATGTGAGGTCTTATTGAATTATTACGTAAAAAATATAATAATAATAATTAAAATGCCCCTGTCCCTAGTAGCTCGCACTCAGAAGCAAACACACATGTAAGTCCCACCCGCATATGTAAACGCCGTTCAAACCACACATGTGAGGTATTGACGGGTACGTTAGAGCGAGAGCAATACTTTTAGCACTAGACCTCCTCTGTTACCTCCTCTGGTAACCTGTAAAAAAAAAACAAGCGTCGCCTATGGAGATTTTAAAGTCCTGAAGTTTGGCGCCATGAGTGTGTGCAATATTAAAGTGTGTCAAGTTAGGTATCTATTTACTTGATGTAACATCATCTTTCGCATTATCACACAAAATTGGGCTAACTTTATTGTTTTGTTATTTTTTAACCACTTGCTGGTCAATGACCGGGCCACTTTTTGCGTTTCGGCACTGCGTTGTTTTAACTGACAATTGCGCGGTTGTGCGACATGGCTCCAAAACAAAATTGGCGTCCTTTTTTTCCCACAAATATAGCTTTCTTTTGGTGGTATTTGATTACCTTTTTATTTTTTGCGCTATAAACAAAAATAGAGCGACAATTTAAACAAAAAAAAAAATATTTTTTTTCTTTTTGCTATAATAAATATCCCCAAAAATCGATAAAAAAAGTTTAGGCCGATACGTATTCTTCTACATATTCTTGGTTCAAAAAAATCGCAAAATGCGCAAAAGTTATAGCGTCTACAAAATAGGGGTTAGTTTTATGGCATTTTTATTAAAATAATTTTTTACTAGTAATGGTGGTGATCAGCGATTTTTATCGGTACTGCGACATTATGGCGGACACATTTTTGGGACCATTGGCATTTTTATAGCGAGGAGTGCTATAAAAATACATTGATTACTATAAAAATGCTACTGGCAGGGAAGGGGTTAACACTAGGGGTGAGGAAGGGGTTAATTATGTTCCCTGTGTGTGTTCTAACTGAAGGGGGGGTGGGACTGACTAGGGGAAATTACAGATCGCTATGGCGATCAGGCATTTGTCCCCCCTGACAGGACCGGGAGCTGTGTGTTTACACACACAACTCCTGATTCTCGCTCTGGGATCAGGGGCGAGCGGGGACGCTAAAGGGGAACTCCACACCAAATAAAAAAAAAAACAGCGTGGGTTCCCCTGCAGTGGCACATCAGGCCCTTCGGTTTGGTCTGAATCGTAAGGGGGAAACCTACACCGAAAAAACAGCGTGGGGTTCCCCCAAGATCCATACCAAACCCTTATTCGAGCACGCAGTCTGGCCGGACAGGAATGGGGGTGGGGACGAGCGAGCGCCCCCCTCCTGAGCCGTACCAGACCACGTGCCCTCAACATGGGGAAGTGTGTGCTTTGGGGCAGGGGGGCACTGCGCCCCCCACCCCAAAGCACTCTTGTCCCCATGTCGATGGGGACAAGGGCCTCTTCTCGACAACCCTGGCCGTTGGTTGTCGGGGTATGCGGGCGGGAGGCTTATCAGAATCTGGGAGCCCCCTTAAATAAGGTGGCCCCCAGATGCCGCCCCCCCCACCCTATGTGAATGAGTATGGGGTAAATCTTACCCCTACCCATTCACCTGGGGGGAAAAATTTAAAGTGAAAAAAAAACACACGACACAGATTTTTAAATTAATTTATTGGTCAGCTGGGGGGTCTTCTGTCGGGGCCCCCCACCCCCTTTAAGCTCTTTTTCTTTTGGAGGAGGGGCAACCGAGCTTCGATGTTTTCTGCTCCGCTGCCTTCCGCCGCCTTCCGCCGGGGCCCCCCACCCCCTTTAAGCTCTTTCACATTCGGGGGGGGGCACCTGGGCTTTGTAGTTTTCTGCCGAGGGCGCCACCCCCGGGCTTCTCTCCGCTGCCTTCCGCCGGGGGCCCCCCACCCCTTTAAGCTCTTTTGGATTCGGGGGGGGGGGTCATCCGGGCTTCGCCGTTTTCTGCCGGGGGGGGCTTCTCTCCGCTGTGTTCTCTGTTCCCTCTTCTGCCTGTCTCCTCCAGAGCCCAGGGCTTCTCTCCGCTATTGTCTTCCTTCTTTTGTTCCATTTGATGTTGACACGACGAGCTCTCCGGCTGCAATGGCGTCTGAGCGGTGTGCATCGACTTATATAGGCATAGGGTGTGGTCACCGGGTGATGCCACCCTTCAACCCCAACCTTTGTGACATCACATTCCCGGGGCATGATGGGAATATGATGTCAAAGGTTGGGGTCGCAGGGTGGCATCACCCGGTGACCACGCCCTATGCCTATATAACTTGATGCACACCGCTCAGACGCCATTGCAGCCGGAGGGCTCGTCGTGTCAACATCAAATGGAACAGAAGAAGGAAGAAGATGGCGGAGAGAAGCCCTGGGCTCCGGAGGAGACAGGCAGAAGAGGGAACAGAGAACACAGCGTAGAGAAGCCCTGGGCCCCGCGGTGGAGACAGGCAGAAGAGGGAACAGAGAAGAAAGCAGAGAGAAGCCCCCCCGGCAGAAAACAGCGAAGCCCGGATGCCCCCCGAATCCAAAAGAGCTTAAAAGCGTGGGGGGCCCTGGCGGAAGGCAGCGGAGAGAAGCCTGGGGGGAGGGAACCCCCCCCGGCAGAAAACGGCAAAGCCCGGATGCCCCCCAATCAAAAAGAGCCTGGGGGGCGGAGAAGCCCGAGGGGGTGGCACCCCCCGGCAGAAGACTACGAAGCCCGGGGCCCCGGCGGAAGAGAGAGGACCGGGCCTACACCCCCCCTTGTAAAAGAGCTTAAAGAAGAAAGGGGGGGCCCGGCAGAAGAGCCCTCAGCTGTCTAATAAATTATTACAAAAATATGTGTGGTGTTTTTTACCCCATACTCATTCACATAGGGTGGGGGGCCTGGCATCTGGGGCCCCCTTATTAAAGGGGTCTCCCAGATTCCGATAGGCCTCCGCCCGCATACCCCGACAACCAACGGCAAGGGTTGTCGAGAAGAGGCCTTTGTCCCTATCGACATGAGGACAAGAGTGCTTTGGGGTGGGGGGGCAGTGCCCCCCTGCCCCAAAGCACACACTCCCCCATGTTGAGGGCACATGGTCTGGTACGGCTCAGGAGGGGGGCCACTCGCTCGTCCCCACCCCCATTCCTGTCCGGCCAGACTGTGTGCTTGGATAAGGGTTTGGTCTGGATCTTGGGGGAACCCCACACTGTTTTTTTCAGCGTAGGTTAACTCCTTATGATCCAGACCAAGCCGAAGGGCCTGATGTGCCACTGCAGGGGAACCCACACAATTTTTTTGTTTGAAATTTGGCGCGGAGTTCCCCTTCATGGTCAGCGCAAGCTAAAAACAGTTCGGCCTTTCACGTGCGCCAAATAAAGCCGTGCAATTACAGCTACGCCGCTTGTGATTTACCAAGATTTTCCCGGCGTAGTAAGATGGCGTGCGTGAGAGGACGAAATTGCCGTGTACCCATGCGCAGTATGCAAATAAACCTCCTGAGGCTTTAGATGTACCTTGCGACGTGCGGCGGTGTTTTCACAAAAAAACACTTTAAATTCGGCCCGTAAAACTTAAACAAGCACATGTCACTACACTTCCCCACAGCACCCCACACCCGCCCCCTAATAAACTCCCGCCCAAACCCATTCTATTTACATTTCTAAATGCCGTACCCCAGCTCTATAGAGGCGCACCATGCGCCCTCTCCTGGTCACACTAGGCATTATAGTTAATAAAGGAATACACTGCTCTGCCGGCGTATTTCTTTAGTAAATGTGAAAACGGCTGTTACTCCTGCCTTTGCTCCATGATTCATGGCACAAAGACTTGGTAAATCAGCCCCATTGTTTTCATTCTTCTTTAGTTTGCCCATACTTAAGATACTGTATATACAAAATTAGTATACATTCATTTTAATGTCATACAAAAATATGTTGATAAGTTTAGCAAAGAAATTAGTACTTTCAGATCAAAAACTCTTGGGGACTATCCATATGGTTTTCAGAACAGCAGGTCATTCGCAGATACAGTATTTTAGTTATAGCCTCCAAATCAGACTTATTTGGAAAATCCAGTGTTAAGTGTTTAGATGATAGATATAATTTTTGTGTTTGTCTAGCTCAATTGTATACCAAATACACACAGATACTGTACATTGTAAATATGTAATGACCTATCATTCATGCACTTTATTTGTAGCATTCCTAACTTTACTTTTTTCTGTTTTTAAAGATATGGAGACAATACCCAATGAAACATTGAAACAACAATGAAGACCAATAACAATTAACAGGCTGTATATAAAACAGCTAACTACTATTGAGCTTTAGCATGGATTTATCTTCTATCACTGGAATGTGTTAAATGTGGCTTGCAAAAAATGTATTATTCCAAAGTTTTAGTATTCAGTATTTACTTGGTATTAAAATTAATTTACATTAGCAAAGGTGCACTATAAACAGAATAAATGCAAGATTGCTACAATACAGTTTGGTTGTTACATCAAATAGATTTTAATGATAATTTTTATTAACTGTAATGGAGGTGTATTGTCACATTCCGCTCCCCATCACAGATTGCTCCGTAAGTGACGTTCTGTCGCCGCCATCTTGCTACACCCCACACCATTGCACAGTAATGATAGAGTGAGAAGGGGGCAAGCAGACCTCTTCTTACACCCATCTGAGTTTTAGATTTCAGTTATTTTCAACACAAAACAGAGCTTATATGCTTAAATACAGTGTTTGGTGTTCTGTCACATTAGCAACCATGTAAGGTCAGCAGCTTTGCTGCTGCTTTAAAAATGTAACATGTAAACAGTCCATCGGATTTCCAAACACTGTATTTAACCACTTCCATACAGGGCATTAATATACCCTTCCTGCTCAGACCAATTTTCAGCTTTCAGTGCTCTCACATTTTGAATGACAATTACTCAGTCATGCTACATTGTATCCAAACAAATCATTTTGTTCTCCCAAACAGAGCTTTCTTTTGGTGGTATTTAATCGCCTTTGGGTTTTTTATTTTTTGCAATATAAGCAAAAAAAGAGAGAACATTTTGAAAAAAAAAACACTTTTTTTTAGTTTCTATCTTAAATTTTTGCAAAGAAATCACTTTTCTTTCACAGAAATGTGGGCCAAAATGTATACTTCTACATATCTTTGGTAAAAATAACCCAAATTAGTGGATATTATTTGGTCTCTGTGAAAGTTATAGAGTCTACAAGCTATGGTGCAAATCATTAAAAAATTATCACATCTGATCACAGCTGATGTACTGACGTCCTATCATTTCTTGAGACCCTAACAAGCCAAGAAAGTACAAATACCCCCCAAATTACCCCTTTTTGGAAAGTAGACATTCCAAGGTATTTAGTAAGAGGCATGGCGAATTTTTTGAAGTTGTAATTTTTTTCCCACAATTATTGGGAAAATTAAGAATATATATATTTTTTTACACAAAATTGTCATAATAACAAGTTAGTTCTCTCACACAGCACATGCATACTTACAATGACACCCCAAAATGCATTCTGCTGCTCCTCCTGAGTATGGCGATACCACATATGTGGGACTTTTACACAGCCTGGACACATACAGAGGCCGAACATTGAAGTAGCAACTTCAGGCGTTCTAGAAGCATAAATTACACACACAAATTCCTGCCAACCTAAGACATTGTTGAAGGTTCTTCATATTTCTAACCCATAGCATGTACTGTACATACCAATTACAAACCAAAATACATTCTTCTGAGTAAAGAGTAAAGAAAAGATTACCTGCTGTCTTAGTAGTGCAGTGCTCCACAGAGTAGAGCATCGGTCCAGGTAGCAGGCAGATGTGGTTAGCAGCAGCGAAAGGATCGTCCATGCAGCAGGCAGGAATACTGTCCATAGTACATGCAGCAGGCAGAGATATGATTAGTGCAGCCAAAGTATTGTTCCAGGCAGCAGGCAGGACCATCAAGTTTAGGGCCTTGGACAGGAAAGAATGGGGACAGGGGTAGAGGCTTCTCCCACCCAAATCGCTTTGAAGCCTCCGGGCAACCAGACCCTGTTATGGGAACACAGAAAACCAAAAACTGGTTTTCTGAACTCCAAACGCTATTCTGGAGCCCCTCACATATTTTAGACCCCTGTGTGGCAGGGTGCAAGATCAGTCCAAGGGGCAGGCAAAAACATGGTCAACAAGCCGAGGTCAGTGCAGGTAAAAGGCAGAAATAGGCGGTAGGCAGAGGCATAGTCGATACAGTCCAGGGTCAGTTCATGTGAAAGGCAGAAACATGGCGGATAAACAATGCAGACGGCAGGCAGAGGAATAGTCGAGAAGCAGTCCAGGGTCAGTTCACGAGAAAGGCAGAAACATGGCGGATAAACAATGCAGACGGCAGGCAGAGGCATAGTCGATAAACAGGCCAGGGTCAGTTGAGTTGAGGCACTAGGTTGGTTGGTTGAGGCAGCAGGGAAATCAGCACAGAAATAGAAAACGGGGCTAGTGGCAGTCTATTAGGAATTTGGGTTAATAATTTTCGAAAGAGTGATATCGCTTAAAGCATGATGTCATACATAGGCCAGGTTGGGAGGGACAGTCGGGGCAATAGCAACTGGTGTCTTTCCTAATTCCATGTTTGCTGCACACCCGACATCTTTTTTGGCATCTTCTTCCGGTTGCTGATGGTGGAATATTGTCAGGATAATGGCGCTCGTGCAGTCTGCTGACACAATCGGAGCAAATTCTTTGTGGGGCAGGGCCTTGCTGATAGATCAGGTCAGTGACAACATTTTCGATAAATCTGATAAAGGGGATGGGCCTTTCCGTTGATTTGTGATAAGTGACGTATGAATTATAAAGGGCCATATGGAAGAAGTATATTGCAACTTTTTTATACCATAAAATAGACTTTCGCATTGAGAGATAGGGCTGCAGCATTTGATCGTTTAGATCCACCCCCCCCCATGAACTTATTATATTCGTTGATACAGCAAGGCTTTCGAACGGTACGGCGTCTCCTGTGAAGTTCCACTGAGGTGTCATTGTGGATAGTCGACATCATGTAAACGTCTTTATTATCCCTCCACTTCACGGCCAAAACTTCTTCGTTCCTCAGGCTTTCCGATTCCCCCCTTTGTAGGCTTGTGGTGACTAAACTCTGTGGGAAGCCTTTCCTGTTTTTAAGTGCAGTACCACAGGCCAAAGTTTTATTCAGGAATAGGTGGCGAAAAAGGGGCAGACTGGTGTAATTGTCCACGTATATGTGATACCCCTTTTAGAAGAGTGGGAATGTCAACTCCCATACAATTTTCCCGCTTATTCCCATATACGATGGACACTCAGGGGGCTGGAGCTGGGAGTCTTTGCCTTTGTACACACGAAAGGCATTCACATAGCCAGAGGAGCTTTCGCAGAGCTTGTTTAGCTTCAAGCCGTACCTCGCTCTCTTACTGGGAATATACTGTTTTATTCCAAGCCGGCCAGTGAAATGGACTAGGGATTCGTCCACAGAGATGTTCTGTTCCGGGATGTAAAGTTCAGCAAACTTCTTATTAAAAAAATCTATTAGGGGGCAAATTTTATATAATCTATCAAAGTCTGTATGATTTCGGGGGGGGGGGGGGGGGGGGGGGGGGCACTGCGAGTTGTCACTGAAATTAAAGAACCGTATGATCTTGTCATAGCGGGACCTGGATATCGTAGCTGAAAAAATTGGCATATGGTGGATGGGCTTTTTAGACCAATACGAATGAAGTTAATTTTTTTTTTGAAAGCCCCATATTCAGCGTAAAGGCCTAAAAACAATCTCATATCCTCCATTGTTAGGGGTCTCCATTTAAAAGGGCGGGCATAGCATGCTTTGGTTTTGTTATGTATGTACTGACTGGCAAAAAGATTTGTTTGGTCTATGATGGTTTGAAGGAACTCATTAGGGAAAAATAAATTAAAAAAATTGATTTCAGAGAAACCTTCGGTGTTGGCCTGCACACCTGGCTGTGCTGTGAAAGGGGGGATTGTGGCTGACCCTGTGCTAGAAGGCAGCCACAACGGGTTGGCCAAGCCACCCGGTAGATGGGTTTGGGCCCTACTTCCTCAGCGTGGAATTCCAGAGCTTGTACTGGGCCTTTCCTTCTGGGGTCTAGCGCCGTTAGCATTTGCTGATTGGCCACTGGGGTGTCCGGCGCTGCTGGTAGCTGCCTGGGGCTCAGACCGTGGTCTTTTTGGACGGACTACTTCCTCCTCCGATTCGGATGTACTGATTTCGGCGGGCTCGTATTCCGAACCTGAATTGAAAGTGGACTCAGTACTGTTATGGGGCAGTGAGAGCTCCCCACTGCTCTCATCGGTCTGGGTTAGAATTTGGAATGCCTCTTCTGTGGTGTATAATTTTCTGGACATGGTGGCTGTATGACAGGGCTACACGATAGGGACTAATTGGCTGTACGTCAGCTAGAAATTGGCTGCTGGGCTCATGGGACAGGTACTCCTGATGGAGGTGACAGGTACTCCTGATGGAGGTGACAGGTACTCCTGATGGAGCTCACGAAACAGGTACTCCTGATGGAGGTGACAGGTACTCCTGATGGGGGTGACAGGTACTCTTGATGGGGGTGACAGGTACTCGGGTACTTCTGATGGAGGTGACAGGTACTTCTGATGGGGGTGACAGGTGCTCCTGATGGGGGTGACAGGTGCTCATGATGGGGTTGACGGGTACTCCTTTTTTATGGGGGTGACAGGTACTCCGGTACTCCTGATGGAGGTGACAATTACCCTTGATGGGGGTGACAGGTACTCAGGTACTCCTGATGGAGGTGACAGGTACTCTTGATGGGGGTGACGGGTACTCAGGTACTCCTGATGGAGGCGACGGGGACTCAGGTACTCCTGATGGAGGCGACAAGTACTCCTGATGGGGGCGACAGGTACTGAGGTACTCTAAATGGGGGGGTGACATGTACTCTTGATGGGGGGGTGACAGGTACTCTTGATGGCTTGATGGGGGGGGGGTGACAGATACTCTTGATGGGGGTGACAGGTGGGAGGGGTGACAGGTACTCTTTATTCGGGGGGCAATCTGGACACTTTATGCTGACCCTGTAACTCACTGTTTCTGATTTCTCCTTCTCACACAGGATCGGTGTGTGAGGAGGAGAGCCCAGAGACAGCGGTTACAGCTTTGTTTGTTTACATTTGTGACCGGCTGTGATTGGACACAGCCAGTCACGTGATAAAGAGCCACATTTCATTGGTTCTTTACCCAGATCGGGACTAGGCTATGTTCAGGGGACGAGCCTCGTGCCCGATTACCGCAGTGCGCGCGCCCGATCGCCGAGATGCACGCGCCCGGGGCCGTGCGCGCCTCCTTCATAGGGAATTGACCGGCTGTGATTGGAAACAGCCGGTCACGTGGTAAAAGAGCCAATTTTATTGGCTATTTACCATGATCGGGGACGGGCTGTCTCCGAGGGTGAGTTCCTTCAAACCATCATAGACCAAACAAATCTTTTTGCCAGTCAGTACATACAAAACAACCCCAACTCATGCTATGCCCGTCCTTTTAAATGGAGACCCCTAACAATGGAGGATATGAGATTGTTTTTATGCCTTTACGCTGAATATGGGGCTTTCAAAAAAAAATGAACTTCATTCGTATTGGTCTAAAAAGCCCATCCTCGGTACTGCCTGGTGGTATTTTTCCCTTGTTGCCTGTGGGTGGCATTGCCACTTCAGGCCCCTGTTGAAATGCAGGTGTACCATTGGGGAATTGGGTGGCCCTTCTCGGCAGTGGTACAGTGGGAGTGGTGACCCCGCTGTGCATGCTGGGAGAGGATACTTACGAGGCAGACGCCAATTTTCGGGGTCCTTAGCCTCGTGGTCTTCCTTGCATGAGGTGTGTGTGATCTCAGTCTCGGGACCACGTTGGTCTGAGGCTGTGTTCCTCTGAAGTAGGCCCAGTTGTCCTGGCTATGCTATAACTATGCGTTGGAGGTGATCCTGTGCTGTGTGTCCTGGGGGAGGAAGCCACTCAATGCAGGAAGCCAGGGGAGGACCTGTCCCGGGAAGCACCGAGCAGAAGGCTGGTATTTTGGGAGAGGCCTGGTAACTTCTTGAAGGATGCACCGCTAACCTACAATACCTTACAGCCCACAGGATTGGCTTAAAGATCCTTTGGCTGTAAGGCAAGAAATTCAGGATTGTGGCAGAGGATTCCTGAATGTTCATTTTGTGTACTTAGACGGTCTGTGGTAGAGACTGTTCCTCGACTGTCCGTGCATCATCCCGGCTGCTAGGCCATGTGAGAGGGGTGTTTATCCGGGTGAGCAATACCCACTCAGGACTGAGTGGCGAAGACTGGAACTCTGAGAACTATTGTGAATTCTGTACTGCGTACCTGAACCTCCCCCTTCTTTCTATACTCTCTACTTCCTTTACAAGTTTATGCAGAGAAAATAGAGCCTACAGTTGAAGGTTTTACATCTTGTGTGGACATTCCAATTACTACAGACTTCTTCTCCTAGACAAAGAACTTAGAGGTAACATGCAAACCCAACATCTAAACCAGCAGCTTCTTTTGGGGGTAGTGCTACACATCTATGTAGCACCTGAAATGTCACACTAATTCCTAACCTGATCAAGAGAATATAGGGAGGCCCGGAGTGGAGAAAAACAAAGAGAAAGATAATGGAGGGCAGGGCATGACTAAGTGTAAAGTGAGCCATTAAAGGTTTAAGATAGAGGAGATGTGAAGGGGAGGTGACAGGATGATAAAGTTGGTTTGAAAGGGAGTTGCGATATATAAGGAGGAGGAGGGGACTGCAGGGAACAGTTCATGTGGAGTGAGACAGAAGGAGGCAGTTTTTCCCACCCACCCTCCCTGTGTTTTCCATATGTCGTGTTGTTCGTTTGTTTTCTTCTCTTTAAGGTTTGTGGATTTGGGTCGTCATAGCGGCGGTGTCCTTGGTCTTTGATGGTGGCAGATGACAAATATGATGGAAGTGGTGGGGGGCTCATCTGTGGTATGGGCCCCTCTGGGGTATTCCAGTGGAACAGTGTCTGCTGGAATACGGTTATGGTTGCACTGCGAGAAAAGGGAGTTGTCTCCGAGCTGGTGATACGGCTGGAGGCCTGGTATGGTAAAAAGCTTGTCCCGAAGTGTAGTGGTGGAAAAGGTTAAGTTTGGGGTGCCGTTAAATACCAACAGGCTGTGTTTGTGTTTAAAACAGTTGTCGTTACAATTTATTTTTGGAAATTATTTATTTTATTAATTGGTTAATAAAAAGGCTGATATGGCCATGTATAACTCCAAACTCTTGTGTGGTCATTTTCATTTAGGTGGGGTAAGAAAAACGGGATGTGGGGGAGTATTGTGGGTAAATTAAGGTGGTATGGGTAAAATGGGGAATATCTTTACTACATTGGTCAAAGCATTACACAGCAAAGGATGTGGTTTCTTATCCCAGCCCTACTTCAAGAAAGTCCACTCTTGCATTGTGGGGGAGAAGGGTACTGTATAGTCTTTTTTTACTTGATTCTACGCTTCAGCCAGCTCCAGTGCTCTCCTACCGCTCCTCCTCCTCCTCCCTATCACATATAGAGGAAGATCAACCCTGTATCATCCAAAGTGGAGGCTGGAGTGTGACCAATGTCACTCCTAACTGACACAGGAGCTACAGGGGACCAGTAACAGAACTGCAGAGAGCCCGCTGAAGAAAAGTACAAGGTAACACCGAGTACACAGATCAGAATTCATTGGGTTTAGCAGGGGCTGAATTTTTGATCGGTGTGTAACCCTCTCTGTTAGGAAGAAACCAGTTGGTATATCCACTTTTGCTGGAAATCCTTGTTCAATTAGCTGTTTGCAGCCAAACGGAAGCAGTGCTGATCAGTGTATTTTGATGGGGAGGGTCCCTGCTGTCAGAATACAATGTCCCAGTGAGGGGGGATTCCCACATTCACCTCACTTGTGTGGATGAAGGAATTTGTCAGCCACTTGCCTGAGCCCCATCTCGATCCAGCAATGTACACAAGAGCACCTGCTCTCTATTTCCGGGGTCTCCAAACTCTCTAACGAAAAGGCTAGTTTACTGTCTTTTAGACTTCAGGGAGGCCAAACTGTGCCCAGTGAGAGTTAACAATGTCCGATCTGGTGTCGTTTGGAGAAATAGTGCCCCTTTTTTTATGTCAGTGGAAGGAATTATGCCCCATCATTGGTGTCATTGGAAGGAAAAGTTCCCCAATGTTGGTGTCAGTGGCAGGGAACATGCCCCATTGTTGGTGTCATTGGCAGGAATTATGCCTCAAGGGCCAGATAAAGGCAAGCAAAGGACCACATCCATCCCCAGGGCCTCAGTTTGGAGACCACTGCTCTAGTGGACTGTTTGTTTATAGTGCACTTTGAGGCCGGGTTCACACCTATGGGAATTGAGTGCGGCTTAAACCTCATCCAATTCGCAGAACAATTCTAAATGCCGTATTTATCGTGGTATAGCGCGCTCCCGCGTATACTGCGCACCCCTAAAGTTGCCCCGAATCCTGTGGATAAAAAGTTTTTTTTGTACTTACAGTTTTGGTGTCTTGCGCGGCGTCCATCGGCGGCCTCGTCGGGTCCGGCGTCTGTCTGCGGCTTCGCATGTCCTCTTCGTCGGGTCCGGTGTCCTTCTGCGGCTTCGGGTGTCCTCTTCGTCGGGTCCGGCGTCCGTCTGCGGCTTCGGGTGTCCTCTTCGTCTGGTCCGGCGTCCTTCTGCGGCGTCCTCGCGTCCTCCCCGCTCGTTTCCCGCGCCGAGTTTGAATACTGCGCCGACATATACAGAGCGCAGTTCACTCGTGTATTGTCGGCAATGCTCGGCAACTCTCGCGCTGACGTCCTGTACGTCCAGGAAGTGAGCGCGGATGGAGCCGAGACTGCCCGACTATACCCGAGTGTACTGCGCTCGTTATATGTCGGCGCAGTATTCAAACTCGACGCGGGAAAGCGGGTATCGGCGTATACCGCGCACCCACGATTTTGCCCTGATTTTCAGGGAAAAAAGTGCTCGGTATACGCCGATAAATACGGTACATTGTTTTCTATGAGGATGGTTCACATATGTGCGATGCATTCGCACTGTGCATTGCAGAAAAAAGTGTGCATTTTTTAGGCCTTGCGGTGCGGCTCAGTTGCGAATTCAAGCCCATTATGTTCTATGGGAATGCATCTACCGTATTTATCGCCGTATACCGCGCACTTTTTTGCCCTGACAATCAGGGCAAAATTGTGGGTGCGCGGTATACACCGATACCCGCTTTCCCGCGCCGAGTTTGAATACTGCGCCGACATATACCGAGCGCAGTACACTCGTGTATTGTCGGGCAGTCTCGGCTCCTCCCGCGCTGACGTCCTGGACGTACAGGACGTCAGCGCGAGAGTAGCCGAGCATTGCCGACAATGCATGAGTGTACTGCGCTCTGTATCTGTCGGCGCAGTATTCAAACTCGGCGCGGGAAACGAGCGGGGAGGACGCGAGGACGCCGCAGAAGGACGCCGGACCCGACGAAGAGGACACCCGAAGCCGCAGATGGACGCCGGACCCGACGAGGCCGCCGATGGACGCCGCCCAAGACACCAAAACTGTAAGTACAAAAAAACTTTTTTTCCACAGGAATTCAGGGCAAATTTAGGGGTGCGCGCTATACGCGGGAGTGCGCTATACCCCGATAAATACGGTAATTTGCACGTGTTGTGGTTTGAACTGAAGTTTTCTCTCCTCCACCTCCCCCTTTTACAAGTTCCTCCCCTGTCTGTTTCATGCCGCTGAGGTGAGTAGCCGTGTCGAAAAGACGGAGCAAAAAAGTGACAGAAAAGGTGAAGGAGTGTGTGGATTGTGAGGAGCTTATCCGACTTGTCAGGGAGAACCTAATGCTCTATGACACCCGGCATCCTAAACATAAGGACAACGTTCTTAAAAAACGAACCTGGGTTGAAATTGCATGCGAGGGACGGCGGGCGCTCAGACATGTACGGTAGGTCTGTACTGACGACCGTACATGTCCGAGCGGGCAGGATTCCAGCGGACGGTTTTAAAACACGTCCAGGAATATTTGTCTGCTGGGAAAAGGCCCGGCGGGCAAATGTTTGCTGGAATTCGGCCCGCTCGCGCCTACACACGACCGAACATGTATGCTGAAACATGTTTGGTCGTGTGTACGGAGCCTAAAAGGAACAGTAAATACAAAGGTAAAAAAATACTTTATTGTAATTATGTTTGATATTTGATTGTAAATTTACAGGTAGTGGTATTATACCATGTGATTTACTTTATGTGGCAGTATAGGTGGCGTTATTATACCGTGTGATTTGCAGTATAGGTGGCGTTATTATACCATGTGATTTGCAGTATAGGTGGCGTTATTATACCATGTGTTTTGCAGTATAGGTGGAGTTATTATGTGAATAAAAGTTGTATTTTTCTCATAGCTTGTAATCTGTTTTTTTGGTAACTTAACGGAATGGAAGGCTTTAAATGGAGCCGATATTGGAGAAATGGGTGTGGACACTGAAAGGGTGTGGTTATGGAGGGGCGTGTTACGGAGGGTGTGGTTACGGAGGGGCGTGGTTACGGAGGACATGGTCACTAGGGGGCGCTGCAAAGCTTTCTCGCTCAGGGTGCCTAAAGGCCTAAGGCCGGCCCTGACAATACTGACTGCTGGACAACCAGGAAGAGTCCAAGAAAGGTCACTCCCTTTTATTAGCTACATCATCACACAGCTAACAATGATTGGCCTTCACCAAAAACGCTGCTCTAAAGATATTTAGGTAGATTCAGGTAGAGTTAGGCCGTCTTATCCGTAGATAAGTCGACCTAACTCAGAATCTACGCCGACTTATGTTTAAGCGTATGCTCAGAGATACGCTTAAACATATCTAAGATAGGACGGCTTGCGCCGTCCTATCTTAGATTGCAATATTTTGGATGGCCGCTAGGTGGCGCTTCGATTGAGGTCGGTGTAGAATATGTAAATGAGTTGATACGCCGATTCACGAACGTACGCCCGGCCACCGCAGTCGATTTACGCCGTTTCCGTAAGGCATTAGCAGGCCTAAAGTTATTCCATCTATTAGGTGGAATAACAATGTTAAAGTATGGCCGCCGTTCCTGCCGCGAGATTCAAATTTTTTACGTTGTTTGCGTAAGTCGTCCGCGAATCGGGATTTATGTAGTTTACGTCCACGTCGAAATCAATAGGCCCATGCGGCGTACTTAGCCGCAATGCACACTGGGAAATGTAGGCACCTGGCGCATGC
The DNA here is from genome assembly GCF_905171775.1 of Rana temporaria. NCBI lineage: Eukaryota > Metazoa > Chordata > Amphibia > Anura > Ranidae > Rana > Rana temporaria. The sequence goes on along the minus strand of NC_053496.1, from coordinate 141,037,885 downwards.
GCAGTTAAAAAAAAACGTAAAAAACGTGAGGTCAAGCCTCATTACCATAAAACACGCCCCCCTCCAACACATTTGAATTTGGCGCCCTTACGCCCACCCGCTTTAGGCTACGCCGCCGTATATTAGCAGGCAAGTACATTGAGAATCATGTACTTACCTAGCTAACTTACGGCGGCGTAGCCTAGACACGCTAAGCTACGCCGCCGTAACTTTAGTCCTATCTACCTGAATCTACCTAATTTTCTTCAAATTTGCAGCTGATCCGCAGATGAAACGCAGTGAATCCGCTAAACACCTGATAGAGAAATTCGCAAAGACAACGGAGCTCAAAAATGCAACGCACTAGTGTGAATCTGGCCTAATAGTACTTTGCGCTGTGTGTTTGATTTGCAGCACTGAGAGTTTGGTAGTAACTCCAAAACCAAATTGTGTACAAATGAACCATAATGCCGCGTACACACGATCGTTTTTCGGCATGAATACAAAACAAAGGGCCAGATTCACGTAGAATTGCGGCGGCGTAACTTATCCTAGATAAGTTACACCACTGCAATTTTTCATCGCAAGTGCCTGATTCACCAAGCACTTGCGATGAAAACCTACGCCCGCGGCCTCCGGCGCAAGGCGGGCCAATTCAAATGGGCGCGTGCCATTTAAATTAGGCGCGCTCCCGCGCCGGACCTACTGCGCATGCTCCGTTTCCTAACTCCCGCCGTGCTTTGCGCGCCGTGGCGTAATTTTTTTGAACGGCGACGCGCGTAGCGTACTTCCGTATTCCCGGACGGCTTACGCAAACGACGTTGATTTTTAAATTTCGACGTGGGAACGACGGCCATACTTTAGACAGCAATGACTAAAGTTAAGGCACCAAAAAGAATCTGGCCCGAAGTTTTTCCAACTTCATCATTAATAACGATGTTGCCCATTGTTTTTAAAAAATGATGAACAAAGCGCGGTGACGTACACCACGTACAACGGCACTCTAGAGGGGAATTTCTATTCGCCTTTGGGCTGCTTTTAGCTGAATGTCCGCGAACCGCAAGTTTGCGGCGGGCCCCATTAACTTTAATGGCAGGCGAATATTAAAAACATGCAGGTCATATTTGCAGCCACAAAATACTTACTAGCTGTGCAAAAATAGTCCCACAACATGGACACTGACCTACCAGAAGTATTAAGTGAAAAACGGATACATAAGTAAGTGCCGGCCATTACAGGCCCCAAAAATGAGCCAACAGGCGTTCACCTGACAGCAAACAACTTTGTATTCTGTGGCTGGAGGTACAATAAGCTATTCACCGGATACAGAAGTAAGTGTCGGCCATTGCAGGCCCCAAAAATTAGCCGACAGGCGTTCACCTGACAGCAAACAACTTTGTATTCTGTGGCTTGAGGTACATTAGGCATTCACCGGATACAGAAGTAAGTGCCGGCCAGTACAGGCCCACAAAATTAGCCCACAGGCGTTCACCTGAATTTAAATCAAACATGGTCACATGTGTTGAATTCCTCTGAGATCCATGCCTCATTCATTTTTATAAATGTTAGGTAGTCAACCCTGTTGTGAGCTAGGCGAGTGCGCTTATCGGTCACGACCCCCCCTGCTGCGCTGAACGTCCTTTCGGACAGGACACTGGACGAGGGGCAAGCCAACAGTTCCATTGCAAATTGTGCAAGCTCTGGCCAGAGGTTAAGCCTGCCCTCCCAGTAGTCCAGGGGTTCATCACTTCTCAGTGCGTCCACATCGGCCGTTAACCTGATGTAGTCGGACACCTGTTGGTCTAGGCGTTCACTGATGCTGGATCCAGAGGACCGCTGGGTCGGCTGAAAGAATGATCTCATATCATTAGTGACCAAGACATCTTCAAACCGCCCTCTTCTTGCAGGCGCTGTTGGATTGGTACCCGAAACTGTTTCTCTGTGAGTGGAAATTCCTCTGCCAGCGGATGCAAAAGCAGAATGTAGCATTTCTCGAAGCAAGGCCTGGAAGTGCTTCATTCTGATAGCCCTCTGTGATGGTGGTAACATTTCCGCCATATTTTGTTTGTACCGGGGGTCTAAGTATGTTGCCACCCAGTACTGGTCCTTGCCCTTTATGCTTTTTATACAGGGGTCCCTCTTAAAACACTGGAGCATGAAGGCCCCCATTTGCACTAAACTGGAAGCGCTGTACTGGCCTGGTTCCTGCTCATCATCCAGGATAATGTCATCCTCGTTCTACTCCCCCCATCCACGGACAACACCAGGGATCCCAGAAAGGTTTAAAGCAGGGGTGGCAAACACAAGGCCCGCGGGCCGGATCCGGCCCACCAGACCTTGCCATGTGGCCCACGCAATGGTCGACAGGTCTCCCAGGCAACATAAGTAAACATCCTCCGTCCGGTTTTTAATGCCTCGTTTCCACTGAGCGGAACGGTTCGGGTCGTTTAGAATGGAACGGGTTTGAATGGTCCGGTCTATTCTGGTGAGCGTTTCCACTGCAAGTCGGACCGCCAGGGCCATACAGGTTTTAGAAAAAATGCCTCTCATGATGTCACACTAGTGCGACGAGAAACGTGATGCAGCGTCACTCAGCGTCAGCCAAACAACAACAACAATGGAGGTCATTCAGCAGCTCGTCTTTTCTCTGCTAGCCTTTTGGTTCTTTATAGGCAAAATACATACCGCACTGTATGAGAGAAGATTGCGAGCGGCAATGAGAAACACAGCCGAAAAGAGAAGAAAACTTTTAGCTTGGATGTGTAGCCGGGAGGAGAAGTATACATTTGTGCTGCTAAGACAAAGACGGCAGCGCTATAGGGTAAGCACAACTGACTGACTTACCTGAAACACACACACACATACACTGACACACACTGAAACACACACTGACCTATACACACACTGACACACACACTGACCTACACACACACACACACACACACACTGACCTATACACACACACACACACACACTGACCCACACACACTGACCTATACACACACTGACACACACACACACACACACACACACACACACTGACCTATACACACACACACACTGACCCACACACACTGACCTATACACACACACACACTGACCTACACACTGAAACACACACTGACCTATACACACACACACACACACACACACACACACACACACACTGGCCCACACACACTGACCTATACACACACACTGACACACACACTGACCCACACACACTGACACTGACACACTGAAACACACACACACTGACCTATACACACACACACACTGACCTATACACACACACACTGACCCACACACACTGACCTATACACACACACTGACACACACACTGACCCACAGACACTGACCTATACACACTGACACACTGAAACACACACACACTGACCTATACACACACACACACACACACACACACACTGAAACACACACTGACCTATACACACACACACTGACCCACACACACTGACCTATACACTGACCCACACACACTGACACACACACACTGACACACACACACTGAAACACACACACTGAAACACACACACACTGAAACACACACACACTGACCTATACACACACACACACTGAAACACACACTGACCTATACACACACACACACACACACACACACACTGACCCACACACACTGACCTATACACACTGACACACTGAAACACACACACACTGACCTATACACACACACACACACTGAAACACACACTGACCCACACACTGGCCTATACACACTGACACACTGAAACACACACACACTGACCTATACACACACACACACACTGACCTACACACACACACTGACACACTGAAACACACACTGACCCACACACACTGACCTATACACACTGACACACTGCATTTTTTACAGATGCTTCTCCTTTTGGCAAAGCAGCGCCGCCGACCAGTGATTTGGGCTTTCCCTCGTGCCAATGAGTGGTGGAATGTGACCGTCCCAGGATTCACACACAGACAGTGGGTGCAGAATTTAAGGATGTCAGAGGAAACCTTCTCATTCCTTTGTGCCAAGCTACGTCCAGTGATGGAAAAGAAAAGCACCAACTTCAGAGCCTGTTTGCCTGTGAGGAAAAGAGTTGCCATTGCACTGTGGAAGCTGGCTACCAACAGTGAATACAGAAGTATAGGTCATCTTTTTGGTGTCAGCAAATCATCAGTGTGCCGGTGTGTGCAGGACTTCTGTAAGTCTGTGTGCACATTGCTAGCTCCTGAAATTGTTCATTTTCCTAACAGGGAAAAGCTTAAAGACATGGCTGAGTACTTTGAGAACAGGTGGGGCCTTCCACAGTGTGTTGGTGCTATTGATGGCTCACACATACCAATAATAGCACCACAAGAATACCACACTGACTACTTCAACCGAAAAGGCTGGCATTCCATCATCCTGCAGGGAGTAGTGGATGGCAAGGGGCTATTCTGGAATGTGAATGTAGGAAAGCCTGGGAGTTTGCATGATGCTCGGGTTCTCCGATTGTCAACATTTTGGGATTGGGTTGGCCAGGGAGGCCTGTACCCTGTTAGCACTAAGAACATTTGTGGGGTGAATGTTGGCTATTATGTGCTTGGGGACTCTGCCTACCCTTTACAAAATTGGCTTCTGAAACCATTTCCTGACAATGGCCGCCTAACAACAGAGCAGCAAATCTACAACAAGAAAACATCCAGGGCAGGTGCTGTAGTGGAAAATGCGTTTGGAAGACTTAAGGGTAGATGGAGGTGTCTTATGAAGAGGAATGACAGTGACATTCAACTTACCAAATCCATGGTCCTAACGTGCTGTGCTCTTCACAATCTTTGTGAAAGCCATGGAGAAGACTTTGACCAGGATTGGAATACATCTCCAGAAGAGCCAGTACCAGTAATAGCAGCACAGGATATGGAAGAAGAGTGCAGTGAAATATGTCAGGCTCTGATGAGGCACCTTAACGTTAACGTTGTTACCGTGAATAATTAAAATCTTTAATTACTTTTTGCTATATGCTACTTATGCTACTTTTTGCTATATGCTAAATAAAATCATACATACTCAGAGAAGTCGATCTTGTTTTTTATTCCACAAAAAAATCATCTTCCTACATATTTTGTAAAGGCAAAATTTTGATAATGTAGAAACATTGTTTACAATAAAGAGCTTGTAAAGGTTTGTTTTTTATTAAGCTAGTGCAGGGATACGCAATTAGCGGAAATCCAGCTGTTTTGCAGAGGTCCCATCATGCTTTTGCCTCTGGGTGTCATGCTTGTGACTGTCAGAGTCTTGCTATGCCACATGGGAATTGTAGTTCTAAAACAGTTGGATATCCACTAATTGCATATCCCTAAGCTAGTGCATTGTTGTTTTTTTCTTTTTCTTCAATTTCACTTCCAATATAAAAAAAAAAAATTGTTTTCTTTGTATGAATTTCTCACTTCCTGTTCCTCCTCAGTAAGCTGTTCAATAAGCTGTGCTGACTGACTAAACACAGCTCAGATGATGTTGTCAGGTTTACTGAGAAGGAACAGGAAGTGAGAAATTCAGACCAAGAAAAAAAACATCTAAAAAGGAAATTAAAGGAAAAGGTAAACCAAAAATGCCAAGCATATTCACAATTACATCTACACATGCAAAAGTGAGAAGAAATTAAGCGATCGGGGGTGCCCTTTGTTGAAATCCAGGCTCCACCGTCCAAGGGGGGTGATAACGCAAAGGAGGCAGAAGGGAATCAGAGCAGCAGCACAAAGAAAGCCATGTGCAGCAAGGAGCAAATGTGTCCAATCTTGTGTGATCGCTGATGGCTCAAAGGAGCCTATTTAAAAAAAAAAAATCTAACCTTTAAAACCCACTCTAATTAAATATTTTTAAACGTAAACATGGGTACAGGTCCTGTGCTGCATGAAAGGCACTACTGTCTGGGTGGTGACCTGGGTTGACGATTGGCTCCAATCACTTGAACAAGCTGACCAAGGACACCGAGGAAGGCCTGGTTGAAGGTAGCCAACTGCTCCATCTGCTGCCGGGCAATTTCTGCCTCCTGGCGCATAGCTTCCTGTGCATCCTGACGTAGTGCTTGAAACCGCCTCTCAGAAAGGTTATCCATTCTTTCCAGCTGCTTTTCTTCTGCTGCCCGCATATCCTCCATGACTGTGCGCAGATCCAACTGGAACCTTCTCCTTTCACCTGTAATATACAAAAGACCTAAATATTGCTTTTGGTAACATCTGTCAAACCAATACTGTAAGCTCCTTTCTCATCTGCCCCACTAGACTGTACCACACTGATTCACTGCCACACCTCTGTTCCCCCTGCTCATCTGCTACACCAATACACAGCACTTCTCACCTGCCCACTGCTGAACCCCCTTCTCATCTCTTCCACCACTGTACCTCCTGCTGATCCCCCCCTTCTCATCTCTTCCACCACTGTACCTCCTGCTGATCCCCCCTTCTCATCTCTTCCACCACTGTACCTCCTGCTGATCCCCCCCCCTTCTCATCTGTTCCAGCACTGTACCTCCTGCACATCTCCCCCACAGCTGATCTCCCCCTTCTTATCTCTTCCACCACTGTACCTCCTGCTGATCCCCCCCCTTCTCATCTCTTCCACCACTGTACCTCCTGCTGATCCCCCCCTTCTCATCTATTCCAACACTGTACCTCCTGCACATCTCCCCCAGAGCTGGTCCCCCCCTCCTCATCTATTCCAACACTGTACCTCCTGCACATCTCCCCCACAGCTGGTCCCCCCCTTCTCATCTATTCCAACACTGTACCTCCTGCACATCTGCCCCACTGCTGTTTTAGTTTAAGAAAATGCACAGTTAAAAATGACTTTATTATCATCATGTCTTACCATTGTGCCGGGGTGCATTGGGAGTACTCTGTAGTTGGCTACTCTGTGGTTGGCTACTCTGTGGTTGGCTTGAGGAAATACTGCTGCTGTTGCTGCTGAAAGACATTGAAGGTCCATCTTCTGATAAGTTTGATGCATCAGTGGAGAGTCCATCCACTGTTTCTGAAAAGAAACATATGGTTAGATATTATATTTTAAATGGTAAGCAGAGCGATATCCTATGCCAAGTTTTAAAAAAAAAAACTTACCAAAGGGGTCTACCATGGATTCGAGAATTACAGTTGCAGAGTCCAGACCTCCCTCCCTGCCTTGGTTTGCTGGCCGATGACCGTTAATGGCGTCCATGGCGTCGTACCACCTCCAAGCAGTTGGACAGTTTCCACTACGGCTGTTGGCGTCCTTAATTTTTTTATATTGTGCTTTAAGCTTTTTAAGCTTTGCCCTACACTGGCCCGACGTCCGTTCAAATCCCTCGGCTGCCATCCGCTGAGAAATATCTTTATAGACCTTTTCATTTCTCACTGATCCATCAAGCTCACTCTGAATAACGCCATCACCGATAATTGCTAAGAACGTAGATAGTTCCTCAGATAACCAGACCCTGCTGTTGTTTGCTGGCATCCTTCTCCTTTATATGGACTAAAATGGCGACGTGGTGATTGTTTGGCGCTTTGCTTTGACGTCAGCATTGATGTTTTCTGACCACCAATCAGTGGAAAGTACTGTGTGACACCAGTAGCTCCGCCCTAACCGTACCATTCCATTTTCTATGGACCCACATGAGAAGCAGGACCCTGAATGGTGCGGTACGGTTCGGTTTTATGGCACGCTTTCATAATGGAAACACCCAAAATAGCGTACCGTACCGAACCGATCCGCTCAGTGGAAACGAGGCATAAGTCACATGTCTGGTTTTCAGCACACTCGAAACCCGGAAACACATTCAGACCCGATGGTGGCTTCCTCTATGCAGGCTTTCGGGAGAGTGTTTATACCAGCCACCGGCACAGAACCGGCCCCTGTCATCTCACCTTCCCACTCTCACTATCTCTCTTCTCATTTCCGGGATTGAGGGGACACAGTGCTGAGCATGGAATACTAGCAGATAATATGTGTGCAGGCTGCAGGGTCTGTGTTCACCCCTGGAGTGAAGTGTCCTTTCCATCTCCAAGCGAGCGCCATGTGACTGTCAGAGGATAGTGAAGACAGCGGTGTAGCGGGTGAGGGGCACAGGATTAGCCCAGGTTACATCGTATAGGCGGGGGAGGTTATGATCTCTAGCAGTAGAGAGCCGGTGGAGGAAGAAGTCATCATGCAGCAGCAGGTCAGTGCAAGTTACAACACACAGAGGTTGGGGGCATGGATACTTACTGTGTGCTCTATTGGTCAAGAGTGAGATCTGCAAGACTTTCACACACACCAAATCCCATCCCATCCCATCTCATCCCACCCCACCATACCCCATCTCATCCCAACCCACCATACCCCATCCCATCTCATCTCATCCCATCCCCACCCCCATCCCATCCTTCCCCATCCCATCCTTCCCCATCCCACCCCACCATACCCCATCCCATCTCATCCCACCCCCATCCCATCCTACCCCACACCATCCCCACCCCATACTACCCCACCCCCATCCCATCCCACCCCACCATACCCCATCCCATCTCATCCCATCCCCACCCCCATCCCATCCTTCCCCATCCCATCCTACCCCATCCCACCCCACCATACCCCATCCCATCTCATCCCACCCCCATCCCATCCTACTCCACCCCATCCTACACCACCCCCACCCCACACCACCCCCATCCCATCCCACCCCACCATACCCCATCCCATACCCACCCCATCCCTATCCCATCACATCCTCCCCCACCCCATACCATCCCCATCCCATCCTACCCCACCCCCATCCCATTCCACCCCACCCCATCCCCATCCTACCCCACCCCATACCATCCCATCCTACCCCACCATACCCCATCCCATCTCATCCCATACACATCCCATCCTATCCCACCCCCATCCCATCCTATTCCACCCATCCCATCCCACCCCCATCCTACCCCATCCCATCCTACCCCACCCCATCTCATCCCATCCCAACCTACCCCACCCCATCTCATCCCATACCCATCCCATCCCACCCCATCCCATCCTACCCCACCCCATCCCATCCACCTACATACCACCCCATCCCATCCTAACCCACCCTACCCCATCCCATCCACCTCCATACCATCCCATCCTACATCATCCCATCCTTCCCCACTCCATACCATCCCACCCCATCTCATCCCATCCTACCCCACCTCCACCCCCATCCCGTCCCCACCCCATCTCACCCCACTCCACCCCACCCCATCTCATCCTACCCCACCCCATCCTACCCCACCCCACCCCATCCTATACCACCTCATCCTACCCCATCCCATCCTAACCCACCCATCCACCCCCATCCCATCCTACCCCACCCCATCTCATCCTACCCCATTCCATCTCATCCTACCCCATCCCATCCCAGGGTGGATGGAAGGAGAGTGGAGGGTGCAGAGGTCAGATATTGCACAAGGTCCATAGCATACTCCTGTATCCTGCATTCCGTACGCAGCAAACTCCTGAACCCTGCGCTCCATAAAACCAGTAATAAATGCAGTGACAATTATTTATGATAATAAATAGTGGACACATAGTCCTACAGATACAACCGGCCCTTTGAGGGAAACCATACTGCTAATGCGGCCCCCAATGAATTTAAGTTTGCCACCCCTGGTTTAAAGCATGCTCTTCTTGCTCCTCCTCCTCTACCCCGGCACCATCCTCCTCTGACTCCTCTTTAGATTCCCAATGTTGACTTGTCTCAGGGGGGGTAGCCCCCCTTGGGAATTCATCCAGCATTGCGACTTCCTCATCTTCCTGCTCCTGCTCCTCGACGGCTTGATTAATGACACAACGCAATGCACGCTCCAGAAAGAAGGCGTAAGGTACGGTGTCACTGATGGCGCCCTGGCTGCGACTGACCAGTTTGGTGATTTCATCAAATGGCCACAGAAGTCTGCATGAGTCGCGCATGAGCAGCCACTGGCGCGGTGAAAAAAAAACAAGCTCCCCAGAACCTGCCACAGAGTTCGTACAGGTAGTAGTTAACTGCACGTTTCTGCTGAAGCAGCCTATCAAGCAAATACAAGGTTGAGTTCCATCGCGTCGGCCAGTCACAAATAAGACGTCTGACGGGCAGGTTGTGGCACTGTTAAATGTCAGCTAGGCGAGCCATGGCCGTGTAAGATCTTCTGAAATGGGCTGAGATTTTCCTGGCCCACCGCAAGACATCCTGGAACCCAGGGTATTTGACAACGAATCACTCATCGACCAAGTTTAGGACGTGTGCCATGCATGGCACGTGTGTAATTTTGCCCTGTTTCAGCGTGCTCAGCAGATTGGCACCGTTGTCGTACAAAGCTGAAAGGAGTGCAGGACCAGTGTGGTTCATGTTTTCCAGGCACAACAAACGCAGCACAGCATGCAACGTCTCACTTGGCATGTCGAATAGGTTCTGTGTCAGGGCTCCATTCCCGGCTCCATTGAGCTCCCGCGCATGCGCGGGGCAACTGGGCACTGGTGCGCGTCCGGGCGCAATATGTGCGCGCGCATGCGCACGCGCATGCGCGGTACAGCGGCGCGCCGTGTGCCTGGACGCGCGCACGAGCATGCACGTGACAGCTCTGTGGCCAATCAGAGGACTGACTCTCCTATTTAAACTGGCCTCATCCCCTGAACAAGTTGCTGGCTTGTCTTCAGCTCCTATGTGTTTACCTGTTGCCATACCTGCCTGTTTTGACCCGGAATTCCTGACAACTCTCCTCTCACCTGGAACCTCTGACCCTTTGGCTAACGTGACCCGGATTGCTGTTGTCTCCTGCCCCTTGACCTTGGCTTGCTCTCACGGACTCCCTCTGAACTCTCCTGCTCTTGACCCTCGGCCTGTGACTCGGATTTGCCTCTGTTTCCTGTGGACCCTACCAGACTTACCTACCAGTTCCTGCCTGACCAACGCTTGTCTCCAGTCTTCTGCACCTGCCCTGCTTCTGTCAGCTGCACCAGGTCTGCCTACCAGCTCCCGGCACCGGTGCCTCCTTGTGCCGTCCCTCCTCTGTCCCAACTCCAGGGAGTGGTCTGCACAGGGTCGCAAAGGTGAGCCGCCCTCAGCATCTCGGTCTCGGTGAGTACAGGTCCTGATATTCTGGGGATATTGGACGGCACAGCGGAAGAGACGGTAGCATCGGAAAAAGAGGAGTCAGCCGAGGAGGAGAGGGAGGATGGAGTAGGAGGAGGAGGAAAAGAAGAGGCAGGGCTGCATGCAATCCGTGGCGGTAAAACCAAATCTACATGGGTGCCACGGGTTACATGCTTAACGGCCATCAGAAGGTTCACTCAGTGGGCACTAAAAGTTATATACCTTCCCTGCCCATGTTTGCTAGACCACGTGTCTGTGGTCAGATGTATCTTGGCACCTACACAGTGTGCCAGAGATACATTCACTTGCCGCTGAACATGGCCATATAGCTCTGGGATGCCCTTCTGTGAAAAATATTTCCTTCCTGGGACCTTCCATTGTGGTGTTCCAATGGCCACAAATTTTAAAAAGGCCTCAGAGTCCACCAGTTTATATGGCAGTAGTTGGCGTGCTATCAGTTCTGACAAGCCAGTGGTCAACCGTTGGGCAAGAAGGTTATCTGGCGTCATCGTTTTTTTGCGATCAACCATTTGGGCCACGGAAGCCTGCCTTTTTGCAGAAAAACGTGAGGACAGCATGATGGAAGGTTGAGTGGAGGATAGTTGTGAGCATAGAGGAGAAGGAGAAGAAGCTGGATGGTGAGAGCCTGAAATGTGGCTTTGTGGGTTCTGATGGCGTTGCTCCCACTGGGCTCGGTGATGGGAGGCCAGGTGCCTTCTTAAGGCGGTCGTCCCTAGGTGAGTGTTGGGCTTACCGCGACTTATGCTTTGACTGCAAAGGCTGCAGATGGCAACACTATTGTCTGCAGCAGACACGTTAAAAAAAAAGCCCACACTGCGGAGCCGGCGTCCTGGGAGCGCCAGATGTGATCGTACATGGTTGATGGCTCGCTCCTGATACATTAGGAGTCTGGTTTGTCCCTCCTGTGCAATGTAAGTTCCGCCTGCTTCTCCTCCCTATCTGCTGGTCCATCTCTCTGAACTCCCCTCCTCTTCCTCTCTTGTGGGCACCCACGTGACGTCTGTAGACACGTCATCATCGACGTCACCTTCCCCATCACTAACAATAGAGATCTCGGAGTAGGCAGCAACAGCAGGCACCAACCTCCTTGGGCTGATCTGGGTACTGTCGTCAGACTGCTGAGTGCCGACTGTTGCTACCTCCTCTTCCTGATCCAATGCCAAGAATGGCTGTGCATTGGAAATGTCTTCTGATGGATCGGAAACTAATTCCTGTGACTCAAGCGGAGGGTATATGGTGGTGTTGGTGGTGAGCCACTCAACCAAGTCTGCTGCATCCTTTGGCGTAATCGAACAAACATTGTGCCGCTTCCCACTTTGGATCCGGCCTGGTGCGCCTGCCCTACCCCTACCACCCCTGCGGAAGGGCCTGCCTCTTCCTCTGCCTGACATTTTTAAAATGACCCTGTGACAAAAGTCTCTAGAGAAGCGCAGTATATGTGGAAGAAGTTGTATATAACACCCTGCTTCAATCTGTCGTTTGAGGGGCCACTGGTTTATCGCACCAGTTATGAAACTTTTTTTTCAGGAAATTTTGTCACTGTGTGTAGCAGAGGTAACGCAGCGAAAGTGACAAAAATTCTGCAGTACCCAAATACACCACCAGTCACAATGCTGCAGAATACAAATCCACTATAATATGCTTTCTATATTCAAAAGTATATTATAAGTGTATTACACACCTATATACTGCACACCAAACAATAGTACACCTATACCAGTCCTTGAAATGACTTGTGTGGACCTGTTAGGTAATGATTTGTGTCACTACAGTCTGTCCCTCCCTGCTCTGCACACAGCAACCTGTCCCTACACTGACAAAAAGTATATGTGTTTTACACCCCTATATACTGCACAGCAAGTAGTACACCTATACCAGTCCTTGAAAGGACTTTTGTGGACCTGTTAGGTAACGATTTGTGTCACTACAGTCTATCCCTGCTCCACACAGCAACCTGTCTCTACACTGACAAAAAGTATATGAGTGCATTACACCCCTATATACTGCACAGCAAGTAGTACTAGATATGTGCATTCCCGTTCGTACGAATGTTATTTTCGTACGAAAATGTTCATTTTCGTACCCGCAGAATAATGTGTACATACGAAAAAATTAAAGCACCAAAATACGAAAACGACAGGATTAAGAATGAGACGCATAACGAACAATCGCAAATACGAACGAACGATCTGACGAAAATACGACAAAACGAAAACGGCAAAAGAACGAAAATTACATCTATAACAAAAGATTTGCATTCTGTATCCTGTTTGAATCCCCTCTCTGCTCGTATCCTCAGCCGCATGTCCACATGACACCTACAACAAAAGATTTGCATTCTGTATTTTGTTTGAATCCCCTCTCTGTTCGTATCCTCAGCCGTATGTTCACACGACACCCACAACAAAAGATTTGCATTCTGTATCCTGTTTGAATCCCCTCTCTGCTCGTATCCTCAGCCGTATGTTCACACGACATCCACAACAAAAGATTTGCACTTTGTATCTTGTTTGAATCCCTTCTCTGTTCGCACCCTCAGTCGTATGCTCACACGACATCCACAACAAAAGACCCGCACCCTGTACTTTGAATTCCTTTTTTCTGTTCGTATTTTGGATTCAACAGAATGCAAATCTTTTGCCACAGATGTCACACGAACACACGACCGAAAACACCAAAAGAAAAAAGGACCCAAAACACAGAATGCAAATCCCTTGCCACAGATGTAATTTTCGTTTTTTTGAATGGGCAGTGAGTGTAGTTAGTAAAGCAGCTTCTCTTTTGTGCTGAGTAGTCCAGTAAAGCCAAATAAACTTTTCTGTGGATTTTCATCTGAAGGGAGATCAGTTGGCCAGACTTTTGAACCCAAAAATGGTTTTCTGATGGAGTTTAAAAACGAACAAATTTTCTGAGAACGAACGGAAAACGATCGTTTTTATGTTTGTTGTTAAAAAAGTCTGACCAAGTGTATAGGGCTTAACAATCGTTAATATGGATGAGCCGCGTGTTGAAAGTGCCGCGAATCTTGCAATATATTTACGAAAGTACAAAATGACGAAAATCCTTTTTCTGTTCGTATCTTCAGTCGCATGCCCACATGACATCCAAAACAAATTGTCATAGATGTCACACAAACACACGACCGAAAACACGAACAGAAAAAGGAATCCAAAACACAGAATGCAAATCATTGACGAAAATTCACGAAAATTATTGTCTAACAAGTAACGAACATGAATTAAACAGAATAACGAACCATCCCGCATGTACGAAAATAAAACGGTAACGAAAATACGAAACGATCGGAATACGAAAAAATTTCGTCATACGAAAAACGAACGGGAACGAACAGGAAAACGGGCGTCTTACAAAAAACGAACGGAAACGAACCTACGGAACAATACGAAACAAAACAAAAAAAAACTAAAAAAAAATCTGTGCACATGTCTAAGTAGTACACCTATACCAGTCCTTAAAAGGTCTTTTGTGGATCTTTTAGATAGCTATTTGATTCAATACAGCCTGTCCCTTCTCCAAACAGCAACCTCTCCCTACACTGACAAAAAGCAGAATGTAAGATGGCCATTAGATCAGGTCTATTTATTAGGTAGGTGGTATGTCCATGTGCTGAAATGTCTCAATTGGCTGTCCTGCACCACCTGATGGATGTGTCATGGGTCAAAGTTCTTCTCAATGTAAAATGGCGGACCGCCGCGAATATCGCCAGATGTACGCCTAATAAATTACTTTAAAAACCTGTGTAGTGTGTTTTATAGTTGATACTTTTTTCAGGCGAATTGGTAGGGGTACAATGTACTCCATACTCATTCACATAGGGTGGGGGGCCGGGATATGGGGGTCCCCTTATTAAAAGGGGCTCCCAGTTTCCGATAAGCACCTTGCCCGCAGACCCCGACAACCAATGGCCAGGGTTGTCGGGAAGGGGTTCTTGCCCCCCCCTGCCCCAAAGCACCCACCCCCATGTTGAAGGAATGCGGCCCGGTACGGTTCAGGAGGGGGGCGCTCGCTCATCCCCACCCCCTTTCCCCTCAGATATGGGTCTGGTATGGATTATGGATTTATAGATTGCCGTTCCCCTTAAAATCCATGCAGTCTTTTTTTTATTATTGACGTTGAGTTCACCTTATTGGGGCATCAAAATCGGGTCCCTGGTAATTGAAGTCATACTTCAAGTCGCAGGGCAAAGTCGGATCCACAGTCATATGATAGTTTTCTCAAAAATCGCTGCAAAATTGCGCAACTTTGGAGTAGCACAAGTGTGAAAGGGGCCTAAGTGAGGAGGGCAAGGATCTGATACCCACGTTCGTCACATATTGGCTGGCAGTGTAGTGGGATAGTTTTGCATTAGAGCATTCAGTGCATTTTTAGGAATTAGCTCTGCACTGAAAGATTGTAACCAGGCCTGAACTGGGACAAAAAATAGGACTGGGCACTAAAGACTGAGCAGCCATTTTTTTCTGGAAACGGGGGGTTCGGTAGGCATTAGTGGGGGTGGCTGGTGTCGGTGTCCACACTGTAATGTGCAGGGGACACTGTGATATAATAGGCACAGCACTGTAAAGTGGCACTGCAATGATTATTACAGGCAGGCCCCTTTTATATTACAGTGCCCTTTTAAAGGCAGGCCCCTTTATATTACAGTGCCCCTGCAATTATCCCCCCTTTTCTCTGAAATCACAGTGCCCCTTTTACTCTCTGTGCAGATCTCCAGCTTCTCCTGCCCCCTTACATCAGAGTCCGCACAGATCAGAGTCTGAACAGAGGTCCCCTTACATCAGAGTCCGCACAGAGGTCCCCTTACATCAGAGTCCGCACAGAGGTTCCCTTACATCAGAGTCCGCACAGAGGTTCCCTTTACATCAGAGTCCACACAGAGGTCCCCTTAAATCAGAGTCCAAACAGAGCCCCCTTACATCAGAGTCTACACAGAGCACCCTTACATCAGACCCCCGTTATATCAGAGCACCCTTACATCAGAGTCCGCACAGAGGTCCCCTTACATCAGAGTCCGCACAGAGGTCCCCTTTACATCATAGTCCGCACATAGTCCCCTTTACATCAGAGTCCGCACAGAGGTTCCCTTAAATCAGAGTCCAAACCAAACCCCCTTACATCAGAGTCTACACAGAGCACCCTTACATCAGACCCCCCTTATATCAGAGCACCCTTACATCAGAGTCCGCACAGAGGTCCCCTTACAACAGAGTCCACACCGAGCCCCCCTTACATCAGAGCCCCCTTACATCAGGGTCTACACAGAGTCCCCTTACATCAGAGTCTGCAAAGAGTCCCCTTACATCAGAGTCTGCACAGAGCCCCCTTACATCAGAGTCTGCACAGAGGTCCCCTTAAATCAGAGACCAAACAGAGCCCCCTTACATCAGAGTCTACACAGAGCACCCTTACATCAGACCCCCCTTATATCAGAGCGTCCTTACATCAGAGTCCGCACAGACGCACAAAAAGAAAACAGGGAAATGGCAGTGTCAGTGTTATGTGTAGGCAAGGCTAGTGAAATGAAGAAAAGTTTGTTTTACCTTAAAATGTTGATGATATGCAAAAACGCCAAACCCAGCAAAGGTATATGCACTCATGGGCAGAAATAAAAGTTATGTATTTGTAAGGTCAGACTGTGTGGAAAAACAGTCATACAAAGGTGTGAGTAATAATCAGTGGGATGTCAATCTAGTCAATGTGTATAAGCCGCACTTACTATTTTGTGTTCCTCGCATAGTATGAGCATTATTGGTTCTCCAGGGATCACCTCAAGATCCACTCAAGATCCACTGGAGGGGAATGACTATTTAAGTACTCTCCAATCAATTTTGATTGGAGCGTTGCAGGTGTAATCCTCTTCCCCTCCCATCTCAGCCCCGCAAATGTGGACCTCGCTGCCATTTGCGGCATCAACCTGGCTCCCTCTGCATTTCAGAAGGCCATAGCCCCGGCATCCGCTGTCATTCTCTCTGCAAATTGCATGACACATGCAATTTGACGTCACATGCGCAAAAAAGAACCGCATGTGACGTCATCTATACGTCCGATGGAGATCACAGGACGCCGCTGTCACGGCCTAACTGCGGGGATGCATTAGGGAGACTCGTGAAGATTCCCGTCTCCCCACCATGATGGGAAGCCGAGTGGAGAAGGAGGCACGTCCCCAAGATGAGACTCAAGGGAACAATGAGACTTGTCACGGGAATCTGTAGAAAAACAAAATGTGCAACAATTGCACAAAAATACTTTTTGTTAATAATTCAATCATTGTATCATTAGTTTATTCATTTTCAACACTAAGGCCCCGTACACACGACCGGATCGATCGACAGATCCGGTCGTGTGTAGGCCCGAGCGGACAATTGTCCGGCGGATCGGCCAGTTTCCAGCGGATCAAAATTTCTTAGCATGCTAAGAAATCTGTCTGCTGGAAACCTGTCCGTCGGACGTGTTCGGTCGTCTGTACAGACTCACCGGACAAGTCAGACCGACCGCCATCCCTTGCATGCGTCGTACTGATTCGACGCATGCGTGGAAGCTTTGAACTTCAAGGCCGCCCACATCGCTGCGTCATCGTCGCGGCGACGGCGCGGCCACGCCCCGCGTATTGTTTACGCGCGGATTTCTGTCTGATGGTGTGTACAACCATCAGACAGAAATCTCCGGGCGGACATTATCCATCCGTGTGTACGGGGCCTAAGGGGCAGATCCACAAAGCACTTACGCCGGCGTATCTCGAGATGCGCGGCGTAAGTGTAAATATGCGCCGTCATATCTATGCGCCATATCCACCAAACGAGATACGCCTGAAAAATAGTTTTTTCCGACCTACGTAATTTTTATGCGCCGGCGCATCGTGGCCGCAAATATACGCTGGACGCACCATTGTTTTGCTATTCAAATATGCAAATGAGGGAGATGCGGCGATCCACGAATGTACGTGCGCCCGACGCGGGCTACGCGCGCCGCGCCTAAGACATACTTCCGGTCTAAAGCAGCTTTAACTTTGCACCAGACGTGTGCAGGTCAGCTTCAGCAGTTTCGTTAGGGACGAGCTGAGCATCCACACTTGCAGGACAACAATCTGTATGCCAACATGCCAGGGGCATCCATGGTCATAGCTATACTACTGGCTTTAGATGCGTGTAGAAGGAGGAGGGCACGGAGGAGGGCAAGGGAGCGGATATACCGACGGCGCATAAACGTCTTTGGCATGGTGGATTCTGAGGTGTATCGCATCTTCAGATTCAGCCCTACTGCCATCCTGGAATAAACCACAACCCTGAAAGATGACAACACACAGCCAGACACACCGCTCACATGCAGTGGAGCCACTGGTCAAGGTACTGGCAATACTCCATTTCCTTGCCAGTGGCTCGTTTCAGCGTACAAGTGGAGTTGTGGCTGGGATGGCACAATCCTCCATTAGCAGATGCGTGCACCAGGTTGTCCCGGCAATCCTCAGATGCATGGCCAACCAAGTCATCAGACCCACCCAGGAGCATCTGCGGGTGAAGGCAATGCTGGATTTTGTCAGAATTGCAGGATTCCCACGCACCGTGGGGGCTATTGATTGCACACACGTGGCACTATGGTCCCCCCATGACACAGAGCACATATTCCGCAATCGGAAGCACTGGCATTCCATCAACGTACAGGTGATAGCCGATGTCCAATGCCTTATATGGCACGTCCGTGCCAAACACCCAGGGCCAGATTCAAATAGGAGATACGACGGTCGGTCGTATCTATGCGACTGATTCATAGGGTGTCAGGCATGACTGTCCGCCCCCATGATGCAGACATCACGAGGGGCACATGCACGACTAACATCCTCCTGTCTTTTCCCTTCCAGGTGACTCTGCATATGCACTTGGACCCCATCTCATGACTCCATACCGGAATCCCCAAACCGTGGTGTTGAGTTATTCACTTTACGGTCAACCCTGAGGACAAGGGGGCACTCTCTACGTCTAGAGGAAAAGAGTTTTCATCTCCAAATAAGGAAAGGTTTCTTCACAGTAAGAGCTGTGAAAATGTGGAACAAACTCCCTCCAGACGTGGTTCTGGCCAGCTCAGTAGACTGCTTTAAGAAAGGCCTGGATTCTTTCCTAAATGTACAGAATATAACCGAGTACTAACATTTATAGGTATAGTTGATCCAGGGTAAATCCGATTGCCTCTCGGGGGATACGGAAGGAATTTTTTCCCCTGCTGCAGCCAATTGGACAATGCTCTGCTGGGGTTTTTTGCCTTCCTCTGGATCAACTGTGGGTATGGAGTTGGGTGTATGGGATTGCATTGTGTTTTTTTATTTTGTTTGTTTATTTTTATTTTATTTTTTGTGGTTGAACTGGATGGACTTGTGTCTTTTTTCAACCTGACTAACTATGTAACTATGTAACTATGTAACCCCAGAAGAGCAAAGATACAATGATGCACACGCATGTACCCGTGCAGTGGTGGAACGCACCTTTGGCCTCCTGAAGTCCCGTTTCCGATGCCTGGATAAGTCTGGGGGTACCCTGTTGTATTCCCCAAACTTTGTGTGCCAGATCATCGGGTCATGTTGCATGCTGCACAACTTCGCCGTGAGAAAGGGCCTGGAGATTGACATACATGAGGACCTGACCCCCGAACCAGACATTCCCCCCCTAACCGAGGCTACCCCGTCTTCTGAGGGAACAGCAGTCAGGAGATGCCTCACAGTAGGCATCTTTGCACATTAAACCCACACATTCATCATGGCACAAGCAGAATGCACGCATGCACACCACTATGGTCCCTAGCACACACGCCACATCCTCATCAAATTGGATTAGCCCAAGTCCACCAATCAGGACTTGGGAGCAGCAACGCCACGACAAGGCTCCAATTATGTTGCTGTACATTCATACACCATTCACACGGACCTGGGGATCACTTCTCCCTGGTCCTCGGGATCACTTCTCCCCAACAACCGAGGGTGACACCCCTTTTCCGGGAGGAATGTCACCCCCACATTCATACATCAGTCACACTGTAGCCTGCACGACTGATCGTGTGCTTGGGCTACAAAAAAATATAAAAACTCATAACCTGAGTATAAGACAAAAATAAACATAAAACACTCATAACCTGAGTCGAACATAAAAAAAAAACTTAACGGCGCTGCCGTGCCCCACGCTTGCGGCGGCCACGGCCCCGGCCCTGGCTCATCAAGGGAGACTCATGGGGGGAGGGAAATCAGGAGGAGAAGCATCCCCTGGTCTCTGCACACCTGGCGGCCTGCCCTCCAACGCCAGGGCGATGCGGGTGAGGACCACATCGATGTCCTCCTGCAGCCTCACCCCCACCTGGATGGCTGCCGTGTTGGCCCTGACAGCCTCTGTCAGGGCGTGGACCTCCTCACCCACGCCTGCTGTGGTGGTCTGCAGATCAGCCATGCAGGTGACCACAGCTGAAGAATTTCATCCAACATCCTGCACAGATTCCTTTATGGAGGCCATGCTTTGGGCCATGTGGCCCATACTCCTCATAACCTCACCCAGATGGCGGGTCTGGCGGGCCTGGTCCCTCTGGAGGTTTTCTGGCAGAACGTCTGCCACCCCCCTTGTCTTTCTGGTCACCTTCCTGGGTCCTGATGTGGTTTGGGGCCTAGGAGAAGGGGAGACCCTTAGGGGGAAGCCCTGTTGGGGGCGAGCGGGAGGGGCTACCACTGATGGTGGGTTGACTGGTGCCAGCAACAGGGGAAGACAACTCCAAATGGAGTCTCACCTCATTGACACTGGTGACCTCCTCCTCCTCAACCTCCTCATGAGGAGAGGTGTGGCCACTCCCTTCCACAGAGGACTCCGGGCTTGCCAGGTGGTCTGGCTCAGCCTGATGTCCGGGGGATGGTGTGGACTGGCCAGATGACCCAGC
Source organism: Rana temporaria (assembly GCF_905171775.1). Classification (NCBI taxonomy): domain Eukaryota; kingdom Metazoa; phylum Chordata; class Amphibia; order Anura; family Ranidae; genus Rana; species Rana temporaria. The sequence continues at coordinate 141,016,856 of NC_053496.1, read as the reverse complement.
ACCCTCCTGCACATCTGTGAATGACACAAAACATTCACATGTTGGAGGATCCACACACTTGTCACATGTTCCCTTCCACCCCCACACATGCTACACACCAGATAGGAGATAAAACACACTTACCTGTCCTCAAGACCTCCTCAATGGAGTCAAAGCCAGGAACTCCCTCCACTTGATGCCTGTGGAGGCACTGGGCAACCACCCGCTCCTCAGCAGTGAGCGTCTCCGTAGTTGCTGGTCCCCCTCCAGTGCCCCTGGCATGAGTGGTCATCCTGGTCAGCTTACCTCGGACCACGCGCCGCAGATTGTTGATCTTTTTTAAAATCTCATTGGGGCTCCTGGTCTCACTCCCCAAAGCATTCACATCATCAGCAATCAGCGCCAGCATCTCCCTCCTCCTGGCCTGGGTGGTATTGGCACTCTCTTCCCCATGGAGATACCTATCATACTGGGCCATGGCCCTGATAATGATCTCTCCTCTGCTGTGGGGTGAAATTAAGCTTTCTCTTCTTCAGAGCTGCTGACATAGCTTTAAAACAAAAAGCTACAAACAACAGAACAAAAGTACCTTGCTTCAGGGGGGGAAACAAGAGGATGTACTTTTGCACTGGACGGGCGCATGTCTGGGCGTATTTATGCCCTGGGCGTATCTCACTGATTACGCCGGGCCTAGTTCGTATCTCACTGATTACGCCAGGCCGAGTTCTGAGCATGCGCAGAGAGGCGCTAAACATAGTCAGCGTCATTGCGCATGCGCCGTCCGTTCGGCCCTTCATTTGCACGGGGTCACGGCTCATTTCAATGGAACACACCCACTTCCTTCCTACTTTCAATTACGCCGCATTACGCCTCGGAATTTACCTTGCGCCGGTGCATCGTCGGGCGCAAATACTCTGAGGATACGGTACTTGCCTCTCTAAGTTGAGCCGGCGTAGCGGAAATGAGATGCGCTACGCCGGTCTATATATGCGCCGATGTACGTGGATCTACCCCTAAGTATTTATATGGAAATTATTATAATGAACAAAGCATAAGGTGTATCTTCTCAGGGTAGTAAGAAAAGAAAGGGAATTCTTTCAGGGGGGGAAAAAACACATTTATTGTACATATCTATACAGTCAGAAACAATTTCTCTGGACTGGACCATTAAGGTCAAATCTATTGTGATTCAGTAGTGCTCCTCCCTGGGAACTTAGCTAGTTTTTCCTGATGCAAAACCTTTTAAAAAAGGTGCATAAGAAATGGACTCATTAAGGCCCGGAAAAATGGTGGCCATCTTTGTTCATGTTGGAGAATTGTTTTATTCCAATCACTGCCTTGATCTGGGATGTGAAACCGATCAAGGACAGTGAAGGAAACTTTGGGCATCCTATAGTTGTGCTGTAGAACTACATGTCTGCCTAGGGGTAAGTATCTATTCCAATTTCCATGCTGTAAATATGTTTTCTGCAGCAGAATTTCTGTTTGGTTTTGCCTATATAAAAGGCCCCACATTCGCATACCATCATATAGACAAATCCACGAGTTTGACAGTTAGCGAAGTGTTTAGGATCAAAGAAGGCCATATTGCATAATTCCGTTTAAATGTACAGTAACAATTTATTTGCAGCTGATAAACTTACATTTAGCAGGCAGTAAAAGCGCTTGTATAAATGGTGCGGCCGCAGTGGAGTCCTACCAACGTGTTTCGTGTCAATGCACTTCGTCGACCCCAGACGAAGTGCATTGACACAAAACACGTCGGAAGAACTCCACTGCCACCACACCTTATTTACTGCCTGCTAAATGTAAGTTTATCTGATGCAAATAAATTGTTACTGTACATTTAAACTGAATTACGCAATGTGGCCTTATTCTCTTGTTTCCCTGAACCATTAACACATCATTGGTCTGAGCCTTTCATCACGCACCAGTTACCCATTCCTACCTTTTGGATTATATGGACCCTGCCTTCATAAATGTTTGAATGCCATAAGATACTTTCATTGAGGATTCTTCAGTCTTATCTTTTTTTGCGAATTTATGTTGTTATTACATTTATTGTCACTATATTATTACCACAGTGAGCACATCACTTCTAGTGTGCACATCCCTTTATTAGTATTTAAACAATGTGTTTTTTCAACTGTTTAAGCACTACACTTATATCTATCTATTGTGTATTATACAATGTACACCACCGATATATATATCAAATACACTGCAACTAACTAACCTGCCTGCTTAATCTAGCTCAATCTATCTCCGTCCACAGTCGCACACTATAGACAACCAATATGTAAGCAGCATTATATAGTGTGGGGCGTGGATTTAGTCCCCCTAAGCCATAATTGGCCAAAGGCACCCTGCCTTTGGCCAATTATTTCTCTCTCTGCAGAGTGTGCTGTGATTGGCCAAAGCATGCAGATCAGGTGCACTAATGCACTGCGATTTCTGTTAGTCAAATATTCTGTGGACTGATAAGACAATAATTTAACTTTTTGGAAGGTGTGAGTCAAGTTACATCTGACATACAATTAATACAGCATTTCATAACAAGAATATCATACCGTCAGACAACATCATAAATCAACATCATACAGTCAGACATGGTGGTGGTAGCGTGATGATCTGGGGCTGCTTTGCAGCTTCAGGACCTGGACGACTTACCATAATTGATGGAACCATGAATTCTGAGCTCTACCAAAAAATCCTAAAGGAGAATGTCCGCCCATCAGTTTGTGACCTCAAGCTCAAGTGCACTTGAGTTATGCAGCAGGACAATGATCAGAAACACAACAGCAAGTCCACCTCTAAATGGTTCAAACAAAGCAAATTTTAGGTTTTGGAGTGACCAAGTCAAAACCCAGGTTTTCCAATTGAGAGGCTGTATCGTGACCTTACACAGGCTGTTCATGCTGAAAAACCCTCCAATTTGGCTGAATTAAAACAATTTTGAAAAGAAGATTGGGACAAAATTGCTCCACAGCAATGTGAAAGACTCATTGGCAGTTATCGCAAGCGATTGATTGCAGTTGTTACCTCTGCGATTTTTATTTTTTGCGCTATAAACAAAAATAGAGCGACAATTTTGAAAAAAATTCTATATTTTTTACTTTTTGCTATAATAAATACCCCCAAAAAAGATATAAGAAGATATAAAACAAATATTTTCCCTTAGTCTAGGCCGATACGTATTCTTCTACTTATTTTTGGTAAAAAAAAATCACAATAAGCGTTTATCGATTGGTTTGCGCACAATTTATAGCGTTTACAAAATAGGGGATAGTTTTATGGCATTTTTATTCATTTTTTTTACTACTAATGGCTGCGACATTATGGCGGACACTTTGGCACTTTTGACACATTTTTGGGACCATTGTCATTTTCACAGCGAAAAGTGCTATAAAAATGCACTGTTACTGACAATGGCAGTGAAGGGGTTAACCACTAGGGGGCGCTTAGGGGTTAAGTGTGCCCTAAGGGAGTGATTCTTACTGTAGGGGGGGTGTGGCTGGATGTGTGATGTCACTGATCGTCGTTCCCTATAACAGGGAACAGACAATCAGTGACACTGCCACACAGAAGAACGGGGAAGGTGTGTTTACACTCACCTCTCCCTGTTCTTCAGCTCCTGTGACCGATTGCGGGACACCGGCGGCGATTGGGTCTGCGGGTCCCGCGGGCGCGGTCACAGAGTTTCGGAGCGTTAAGAGCTACCCACGGCTGGGCTCTTAACCTGCCTAGCGGTATTCCTGAGTGTGACTCGGGGTGAGATTTTTGTGCTACTATCGGTTACCCCAAGCCACACTCCGGATTGCCTCGCTGGATGCTGGAAAAGGTTACTTACCTTTTCCCTGGGATCCAGCGATGTATTTCCAGTGCACGGCGGCCAGATGTTCCGCCCGATGTGTTCCCCTGATTCCCTTCCCTGCGACGTTACGACGCACGGGGGGTGGAGAACGGTACCAAATTCAAAAAAGTACTTAAACACAATACATACAGTATACTTTAATCTTACAGAATACAGTACTGTATGTAAAAAATACACACCCCCTTTGTCCCTAGTGGTCTGCCCAGTGTCCTGCATGTACTTTTGTATAATAAAAACTGTTCTTTCTGCCTGCAAACTGTAGATTGTCCATAGCAACCAAAAACTGTCCCTTTATGTCAAAAGTGGTTTTAGACCAGCTAGAAAACAGCAATAATAAATTATAATCACTTGCAGAATTGAGGAAATTCATCATAAAAAAACAAAAGTAATGACAGCGACAATTCAGTGTTTTTGATTTGATTACATTATTGAATCATTTTTATTATAATTATATTATTGTTTGTTATAATTATTTATTGTTATTTATTATATTATAATTTACGATTTTGTTTTTCAAATTTTATCATACCCGAGATGTCTACTAGACTCTTGTTTGGACAGATTTAAGTGAGTTATTCCTAAGAATTACAGGCCTACAATGTAAAACGCCAAATTTCCTTGCAAAATAATGGTACCTCTTTCACCACCTAAAATCTGAAATAATCATACCTCCAGGGAGGTTAAAGGCAATGTACTGGTACGTGCCTGTGCCCAGCCGTGTCATTCTGGTGACGTATATCGGCGTAAAGGCGGTCATTAAGTGGTTAACAAACGATTTAAAAAAATAATGTGCAATATTTCGACTCAAAGACTTATATATAACTCTTGAAATATAACATGCAGAATAAACAATAATGTGACAATTTAATTCAATAATATCGGTCTACCGTGTGTTTGTATAAGTATACTTATTTCACTATATCCACAATCCCCAATTTCCATGATTCCAGATTTTATAAAACAAGCATCAAGTATTGGAGACATGTTTATTAAAAAAGGATATAAAAATTAATAAATACCAGAACAAATGACAGATGAAAAAGGTAGAAATACAGGATGTTATCAAGAATAAAACAAGAGGGGGAAAAAAAAGATTATTTGCTGGAATTGTACTAAAGTATAACAAACAGCATAGAAAAGTAAAAAAAAAAAAAAAAAAATATTGACATATGTTAAAGGGGGACAAATATCTGGGAGAAGTGTTACCTCAAAAACTAAAATTCATATAGAAAAAAGGCACCAAATTTAAGAAGGAAACTTGTCAAGAATGTACTGGATCCCCCCTAAAATATCAGAATTTTTATTTTTGTAATGGTGCTATGGTGACAAAATAGTCAGACACTCCAGATGATGTCTTTGTGGAAGAAACACATTGGGGCTGATTTACCAAGCCTTTGCTCCATGATTCATGATCAACAGCTGTTTTGACATTTACTAAAGGAATGCGCTGCCAAAGCACCACATTTCCTTATTTGCTAAAATGCTGAGTGCGCCCAGGAGGGGGCGCATGGTGCGCCTCTATAGGCCCGGCACACGGCATTTAGAAATGTAAAAAGAAAGTGTTTGGGAGTGAGTTTATTGGGGGGGGGGTGGGATCATGTGGAGAAGTGTAGTGACATGTGTTTGTTTAACATTTACGTGCCGAATTGAAAGTGATATTTCTGCCCTTTCTTCTTTAAGCTCTTTTACAAGGGTGGGTAGGCCCGGACTTCACCGCTGTGTTCCCTCTTCTGCCGGGCTCCACCGAGGGGCCCGGACTTCACTGCCGCCTTCTGCTGGGCCCCCTACCCCTTTAAGCTCTTTTACATGGGGGGTAGGCCCGGTCTTTTCCGCCATTATCTGCCAGGAGGGAACGGGACTTCACGCTGTCTTCTGCCGGGGCCCCCTCCCCCTTTCTTCTTTAATCTCTTTTACAAAGGGGGGGATAGGCCCGGTCTTCTCGGTCCTCTTCTGCCAGGCTCTGCCAGGCTCCACCGCGGGGGCCTGGTCTTCTCCGCTGTCTTGTTCGTCTTCTCTTCCAGCGATGTTGACACGACGAGCTCTCCCACTGTAATGCCTTCTGAGTGTTGCGCAACAACTTATATAGGCATGGAGCGTGGTCACTGGGTGATGCCACCCGGTGACCCCACCGTTTGTTACATCACATTCCCGGGGCATGATGGGAATGTGATGTAACAAAGGGTGGGGTCGCCGGTTGGCGTCACCCGGTGATTACGCCCCATGCCTGTATAAATCGTTGCGCAACGCTCAGACGGCATTACAGCAGAAGAGGGAAGAGAGAAGACAGCGGAGAAGACCTGGCCCGGCAGAAGAGGGAACAGAGAAGGCCGCCGACCCCCGCAGAAGACAGTGGAGAAGACCGGGCCTGGCAGAAGAGGGAACAGAGAAGACCGCCCCCCGGCAGAAGACAGCGGAGAAGACCGGGCCTACCCCCCCTTTGTAAAAGAGCTTAAAGAAGAAAGGGGGAGGGGCCCCTGGCAGAAGACAGCGTGAAGTCCGGTTCCCCCCCGGCAGAAGACAGCGGAGAAGACCAGGCGCATCCCCCCCAATGTAAAAGAGCTTAAAGGGGAGGGGCCCCGGCAGAAGGCCGGCTCCCCCCGGCAGAAAGCGGCGGAGAAGACCGGGCCTACCCCCCATGTAAAAGAGCTTAAAGGAGGAGGGGGCCCAGCAGAAGACCTCCCAGCTGACTAATAAATTATTTCAAAACCTGTGTAGTGTGTTTTTTTAACTTAACATTTTTTCCCCAGGTGAATGGGTAGGGGTACGATGTACCCCATACTCATTCACATAGGGTGGGGGGCCGGTATCCGGAGGCCACCTTATTAAAGGGGGCTCTCAGATTCTGATAAGCCCCCCACCCGCAGACCCCAACAACCAACGGCCAGGTTGTTGGGAAGAGGCCCTTGTCCCCCCTGCCCCAAAGCACACACTCCCCCATGTTGAAGGCATGCGGCCTGGTACGGCTCAGGAGGGGGGCGCTCGCTCGTCCACACCCCCATTCCTGTCCAGCCAGGCGGCATGCTCAGATAAGGGTTTGGTATGGATCTTGGGGGGAACCCCCATGCCGTTTTTTCAGCGTAGGTGTTCCCCCTTACAATCCATACCAAACCTAAGGGCCTGATATGCTCCTGAAGGGGAACTCACACAATTTTTGTTTCAATTTGGTGCGGAGTTCCCCTTCATGATCAGCGTAACAAAAACCCATGCCAGTGTTTTATTTAACCACTTCCATACCACGCCTATTCTGCAACTTCTCTCCATGTAAAAATCATCATATTTTTTTACTACAAAATTACTCAGAACCCCAAACATTATTTTTTTTTTTTTTTAGAAGATGCCCTAGGGAATAAAGTAGCGCTCATTGCAACGTTTTATCTCCAATGGTATTTGCGCAATAATTCTTAAAACACCTTTTTTTTTGCCCGGTAAAACGGTTTCATGAACTAAAAAATAACAAAACAGTAAAGCTAGCCCAATTTTTTGGGATAATGTAAAAGATGATGTTACACCGAGTTAATAGATACCTAACTTGTCACGCTTTAATATTGCACACACTCATGGAATGGCGCCAAACTTCGGGACTTAAAAATCTCCATAGGCGACGCTTGTTTTTTTTTTTTTTACAGGTTACCAGTTTAAAGTTACAGAGGACGTCTAGTGCTAAAATTATCGCTCTCGCTCTAATGCACGTGTCAATACCTCACATGTGTGGTTTGAATGGCGTTTACATATGTGGGCGGGACTTACATGCGTGTTCGCTTCTGAGTGCAAGCTACTAGGGAAGGGGCGTTTAAATTATTATTATTATTTTTGTATTTATTTTTTACGGAATATATTTTCTTTTTGCACTTTTTTTGTCCTTTTTTTTTGGATCACTTTTATTCTTATTACAAGGACCCTAAACATCCCTTGTAATAGGAATAGTGTGTGACAGGTACTCTTTATGGAGCGAGGCGGGTCAATAAGACCCCACATCTGTCCTCCTGGCTGGAAAGCATGAGATTGGGAAAAAAAACTGATCTCGTGCCTTCAGCCGCGATTGCAGCTTTGTTTATGTTTATAAATCTTTATGCTCCTCATTCGGCGGCAGACGATTCGTTCTCCGGGCCTCCGATGGCACGGGAGAGCCCGGAGAAGCACCGAATGGCGAGGCAAACGAACGCCGCCTGTAAAAAAGGATATCTGAACGATGCCTGTAGCTGCACCCATCATTCAGATATCCCCCACTGAAGTCCAGGACATCATATGACATCCTACGGTACGGAAGTGGTTAAAATTTGCCTTGGAGTCAGGGCCGGTGCTATTACTAGGCAGCCACCTAGGGCGCACTGGAAAGAGGCGGGGGCAGTGCTGATCCTGACCTCCTTGGGGCCCTAAGCAAAATAAAATCACATGTCACATTAAAGTTGAGAAGCGGGGGGGGGGGTTGCCGAAAATGCGGGGGGGGCTGCCGACAGTGACATGTGAGAGGGAAATGACATCTTACATTAAAGTGAGAAGCAGGGGGTGCTGACTTCTTACCCTCTTCTCCCAGCGAGTTGAGAAGCATGGTGAAGGGCCGGAAATTACTTTTCAACAGGCGGGGGGCCCTCCACACCTTTGTGGGGCCCTAAGCAGCTTGCATAGTGAGCCTATATGGCAGATCGGCCCTGGGCAGGGGCAATACCACCCAGGGCGCCCGGCAACCAGTGATCCTACTCCCTCTCAGCAACTAACTCAACAGGCAGCCGCTCCACTCTAGAGTCTCTCCGTACAGTCATAGAGGCGCTGGCACAGCAGCGGTGGAGGAATGGAGGAATGAAAGAAAAAATCCCCTGCGCGCCCCTGATCATCACAGTGCCACTGGCAGTGAGTGTGACCTGTCTGTGTACCTGCAGTCACATTGTTACCGTCCACCACCAGTCTGCCTCTGATGTACCGCTCCACCTCCGCTACAGCCAGCCAGCTCTGCCTCTAAACCTCTGCCTTTCTGCCCAGTGCTGCCTGTGCCCATACGTCGCATGCCCCCCCCTCCACCATGGAGGCCGCTCTCTCTCCTGTGTTTTTCCTACTGCAGCAGCCAGCGCAAGATTTACAGTACCCTGTCGCCGAGAACCAAAGTGATGAGATCACTCTAAAAGTACAATAACGGCGGCAGGTACTGTATGTCCCTTAGGTGGGACCTGGGCCCCCATACCCATTTGGTATATGGTATATACTCATTTATGGTATAACTTTTGCCCATGTTAGGCTCTTTGGCCCGAATTCACATACATCGGCGCATATTTATGCCGCCGTAGCGTATCTCTTTTACGCTACGCCGGCGCAGCGCACAGAGGAAAGCACTGGATTCACAAAGCACTTGCTCCCACTCGCTGTTAAAGATACGCTGGGTTTCCTCTGCGTAAGCCAGCGTAGGTGGAAGTGGGCGTGAGCCATGCTAATGAGGCGTGACTCCATGCAAATGATAGTCCAAGCGCCATAGAAGTACTTAAAATGAACGGTGCATGCGCCGTCCCGTGGCCGCATCCCAGTGCGCATGCTCAGAATTACGTCGAAACAACTGCCTAAGATACGTCGAATCACTGCCTACGACGTGAACGTAACCTACGCCTAGTCATATTCACGTACAGCGTAAACGACAAAAGATAAGACGGCTTGTGTTCCCTGGTCCATACCTTTGCATGAGTTGCACCTCCTATATGGGGAATAACTTTACCCCGGACGTACGACTTACGCAAACCGCGTATATTATGCGCCGGGCGCAAATACGTTTGTGAATCGGCGTATCTCCCTCGTTTGCATATGTGCATAGAAAATCAATGGGAGCGGCAAATGCGCCCAGCGTAAATATGCGCCCACTATACGACGGCGTAGGAAAGTTACGTCGGTCGGATAAAGCCTATTTTCCGGCATATCTCAGTTTATGGGCACGGCGCATAGATACGACGGCGCATACTTACACTTACACGGCGTATCTCGAGATACGTCGGCGTAAGTGCTTAGTGAATCTGGGCCTTTGTTTGTCCACCCCGGACCAGGGGTCGTTTGTCCCATCTATAATTTTTTAGCATGCTGGATGATGTGATTCATTTTGGACAGGGCTTTGCCTTATCTGCTAGCTGCATTTCTGATGATCTGAGCATGCCCAGGGACTTAGATTTTTTGATGTTGCTTTTTGTGTGTGAACAGCACTTGGATGTTTCTGGGTATGCTCATAGAGCGTGTTTTTTGGGTTAGTAATTTAAGGACATCCTTAACAGGTGTACCCACTTTAAAGTTCAGTCTCTGCATTGGGTGAACTTGCGTTTTGTGTGTTTCATGGGCTGTGCATGTGTTTTCAATTGCCTCATTAGCACACAAGCCTATGTTATATAAAGCTTGCAGTTGTTACCTGTCCTGAAAAGAGGCCAGATTGTGTGTTGGGCCTGCTGGCAAGATTATATTTGTGTGTCCTTATCGAATTTATGTTTTTGCAAAACAGATATGTTTTTGATCAAGGGTTTTTTGACTGGTTTATTTATTTATTTTGGGTGGGGGCTATCTTCGCCTGAAATATTTGTGAGGTTGTCAATGTTTGTTGTTTTTAGGGTGTTCACTTTGATGTAATTATTTTGCTAAATCTTTCTCAAGATGTTGTGACTAATTAATGTTTCAATCCTTAATAGATGTCTGTAGGTCTATTTATCCTGTTAAATTCCAAAGCATAAAACATATTCTGTTTACTGTCTTAAATGAACCTATGTTTATGTTTATTTTTTATATTTATTTTTGTTTGATTTTTTTTGTTTGTTTTTGCTGTCCTTGTTTTGTTGACCAATAAAATTACTTTCAAATTTTGAAGTTTGTTTTTTGTTACTTTTTCATGCTACAGATTTTGACAGCTGCAGCTGAAATAGGCTGATTGGCAAAACAAAACAGGTGTGATTTTGTCTCAAAGCTCCTTTCCTGGTGCCTTCATGATGGCATATGCATGGATAGGAAAGGAATCACCAGGAAAGGAAAAATACAGAGCGATAAGTATTTTTTCCTTTTTACTGCAGTGGTTCTCAGCCTCAGTCCTCAGTCCTCAGTACCCCTGACAGGACATGTTTTGTGGATTTATCTTATCAAGAATTGCTGTCCAGACTGTCTTTTAAAGCACATGTGCAAGATGAAGGAAAACCAGCAAACATGGCCTGTTTGGGAGGGGGGGGGGGTGGTATTGGCGGACAGGCTTGAAGTGCTGATTTACAGCACTGTGCTTAAATCTAGCTAGCACAAGGTAATCCTATTCTAATTGTGGGTGTTTAAGGGAAGCCAAGTTAGGTTCCAGCTGAAGCCAAGTGAGGTTCCAGCTGAACAGGAAGTGAGGTTCAAACCCTATCAATGTCTTTTCTTGGGGGCACACAGGTCAATCTAACTAGTGTCCCCATTAAGCAAATTGCACTCCAGCACTTTGTTGTGTATACCCCAAATGATTAGTTAGTTTTGGGTTTAGTAAAGGCAAAGCTACTCTGCAGTACAAGCGTAGTCACTGTAAATCAGAGGGGAAGCACTGATGATTTTAACATCCAATCATGTAGAAGCAAATTGTGGGTGTTTAACCACTTCCATACCAGGTACTTACGCAGCTTCCCGCCCAAGCCAATTTTCAGCTTTCAGCACTGTCACACTTTGAATGGCAATTGCGCGGTCATGCTACACTGTACCCAAACAAAATTGGCGTCCTTTTTTCCCCACAAATAGAGCTTTCTTTTGGTGGTATTTGATCACCTCTGCGATTTTTTTTTTTGCGCAACAACTAAAAAAAGGCTGAAAATTTGGAAAAAAAATTACGTTTTTATTTTTTTCTGTTAATTTTTTTGTAAATAAGTTTTCTCTTTCAATTACGGGCACTGATATGGCGGCACTAATGGGCACCGATGAGATGGCACTGATGGACATCGATGAGGTAGTACTGACGGGCACAGATGAGGTGGCACTGATTGGCGGCGCTGGTATGCGACACTGATGGGCACACATAGGCGGCACTGATGGGCACACATAGGCGGCACTGATGGGCACACATAGGCGGCACTGATGGGCACACATAGGCAGCACTGATGGGCACACATAGGCGGCACTGATGGGCACTCATGGGCGGCACTGGGCACTCATAGGCGGCACAGATGGGCACTCATGGGCGGCACTGATGGATACTTATGGGTGGCACAGATGGGCACTGCTAGGTGGGCACTGGGCATGGATGGGCACTGTGGGGTGGCACTGATGGACACTGGGGTGGCGCTGATGGACACTGGGGTGGCGCTGATGGACACTGGGGTGGCAGCACTGATTGTTGCCAGTCAGTGCCCATTTGTGGGCACTGACTGGCATCTTTTTTCTTTATGTTTTTTTTTTTATTTATTTTTTAGACTTTTTTTTTTTTTTTGGCTTTTTTTTTTTTTGCCCACCCTGGTGCTCCAGGGTGGGCATCCCTGGTGGTCCAGTGTGGCGATCCGAGGGGGGGCTGCGCTGATAAACAATCAGCGCTAACCCCCCCTGTCAGGAGAGCCGCTGATCGGCTATCCTCTACTCGCGTCTGTCAGACGCGAGTGAGGAAGAGCCATCGGCGGCTCTTCCTGTTTACATCGTGATCAGCCGTGGTTAGACACGGCTGATCACGTGGTAAAGAGTCTCCGCCGGAGGCTCTTTACCGAGATCGGAGATGCAGGGTGTCAGACTGACACCCCGCATCACCGATCGCCGGGATGCGCGCCCCCACGGGCGCGCGCGGCATGAAATCCTGCAGGACGTTCTAGAACGTCCTGTCAGGATTTCATAACCACTTCCCGGACGTAAATCGGCCATAGGCCGGGCGGGAAGTGGTTAAGGGAAGCCAAGTGAGTGTTAGAACCCCTGCTTGTGTTTTTTGGGTTGGGCTTTGTGTCCCTTTTCTTAAAATTGGCTTCACTTCCTGTCACACAGCTGAACAGGAAGTGAGGTTCAAACCCTATCAATGTCTTTTCTTGGGGGCACACAGGTCAATCTAACTAGTGTCCCCATTAAGCAAATTGCACTCCAGCACTTTGTTGTGTATACCCCAAATGATTAGTTAGTTTTGGGTTTAGTAAAGGCAAAGCTACTCTGCAGTACAAGCGTAGTCACTGTAAATCAGAGGGGAAGCACTGATGATTTTAACATCCAATCATGTAGAAGCAAAGTTTTTTTTTGTTCTTTTCTTCCTTGCTTGTCCACTTGTAGTGCAAAGTGGATTTGCCTATAGTGAATAGACCCCAAAGTCCAAGATCCCTAATAATTTAGGGTGTTAACAGCAAAATGCTAGAGTACACTTTACATAATGGGAAACTATTTAGATTGATCTGTGTGTCCCCAAGAAAAGACATTAGTAAGGTTTTACCCTCACTTCCTGTTTGGCTATGTGACAGGAAGTGAATGAATTTGAAGTAGAAAGTCACAAAATTTGGGAGGTGTCTTCACCCTATCAGGGGTGCAGACATCCCCAGAAAATTAGCAGACTTTTAATCCCTCTGCGCTCTAGCCCCAAGTAAAAAGAAAGGATTTCATTTATTATAAATTTGCAAAGACACATTCCTCAGATCAACTGTGATGCATGTCAATGGCCCATTTAGCCCTTGTTTAATAGAAAACACCTGTTGCCTTTCACTAGAAACATTTGTTAGTCCAATCCTGGAGATCTGCATCTGCTTTACTATCACTTTCCCTAAAAATTGGGTTCCTGCACGTAGATGCACGACCACCGTATATTGGATATGCGCATATGTGGTTCTCGGAAAGCGGTGGCCAGCACACAGGACATCACGCCCCTACAGTACAGGAAGTTGCTTGTACTGCTGCTAAGGTCTCTGAGGAAGGGATGATACTTATCTGCAAATTAAGAAAATTGTTTATTTAACATTGGGTTGTGTTTGTGGCGGTCCCCAACACACATTCATACATATTAGCAATGCTGTATCCTGGCTTGTTGGCATGGTTATATTTTCTTAGTCCTCTCAATAAAATTATCAGACATTTGTGCTTAAAGTAGAACTATAATCAACACTTTTTTTTTCCATTTTGGATAGAGTAAGGGAGTTTATATTTTACCATTCCTGTCCAATTGCGGAGATTTCCCTTCACTTCCTGCCCCATAGCTAAACAGGAAGTGAGAGAAAAACTATTCAAATTAAGGCAATGCCCCCCCCCCACAACTATTGTGTGCCCCCCCCCCTGAACATTTCTGGGTGGGTCATATTAAAACAGGGCGTGGCCTTGACAGGCAGGAAGGGATGGGTCATTTTTCTATTAGGAGGTGCAGAAGTTTAGTCAGGCCTAGGGCAGCACAAAACCTAAATATACTACTGCACATTAGGGCTTATTTAGACAGGATCTGATTTACAACATTTACAACGTTTTTAGATTGTGGGAGGAAACCCACGCAGGCACAGAGAGAACATGCAAACTCCAGGCAGATGGTGTCACGGGCGGGATTCGAACCAGCAACCCTTTTTGCTGCTAGGTGAAAGCGCTATCCACTACACCACTGTGCTGAACGAACATGATTGCGGCATGAGATCAGTGTTTTTTTCCCCATCTCATGCTTTCCAGCCTGGGCACCTCTCTCCATAAAGAGGACCTGTCACACACTATTCCTATTACAAGGGATGTTTACGTTCCTTGTAATAGGAAAAAAAGTGATAAAAAAATTAAAAAAAGTGCAAAACTAAAAAACATTACGAAAAAAAAATGAAAAATAAATAAATAAATAAATAAATAAAAAGCCCCTGTCCCTAGTAGCTCGCAATCAGAAGCGAACGTGCATGTAAGTCCCGCCCACATATGTAAACGCTGTTCAAACCACACATGTGAGGTATTGATGCGAGCATTAGAGCATTAGAGCAAGAGCAATAATTCTAGCACTAGACACTAGCACTGTAACTCTAAACTGGTAACCTGTAAAAAAAAATTCAAGCGTCGCCTATGGAGATTTTTAAGTCCCGAAGTTTGGCGCCATTCCATGAGTGTGTGCAATATTAAAGCATGACATGTTAGGTATCTATTTACTCGGTGTAATATCGTCTTTCACATTATCCCAAAAAATTGGGCTAACTTTACTGTTTTGTTATTTTTTTTATTCATGAAACCGTTTTTTTGGCAAAAAAAAAGGTGTTTGAAAAATTATTGCGCAAATACCATTGGAATTTTTTTTTTATGACAGCCACTTTATTCCCTTGGGTGTCTGCTAAAAAAATATATATATAATGTTCGGAGGTCCTGAGTAATTTTCCAGGAACAAAATATAATTTTTACATGAAGGGGAGAAGTGCCAGAATAGGCGCGTATGGAAGTGGTTAAAGTGAAACAATAAAAGTGAAATATTCCTTTAAATTTCATAGGGGGAAGGGGGGGGTATAGTATGCCTGTGAAGTAGTGCATGTTTCCCGTGCTTAGAACTGTCCCTGTACAAGATGTAATTTCTGAAGGGAAAAAAAAGCAATTTAAAAGTACTCATGGCTATAAAGAATACAGTAATTGCTCATAAAAAAAATGTGGGGGTCCCCCCAAATTCAATTACCAGGCCCTTCAGGTCTGGTATGGATATTAAGGGGAACCCCGCCGTCAAATAAAAAAAAATATGACGTGGGGTTCCCCCCAAATATCCATACCAGGCCCTTCAGGTCTGGAATGGATTTTAAGGGGATCTCCACCCCAATTTTTTGTGAAATGGTAATGGGGTACATTGTACTTCTACCATTTCACCCCAAAAAAGTGTCAAAAATGAAAAAAAGACAATAGCCGGTTTTTGATAATTCCTTTATTAATGTCTTATTTGCGTGCTTCTTCTTCTTCTCCCATCTTCTTTTCTGCTTTCATTTGGGTTTCTTCCTCCATCTTTTTCTTCCTCTGCTTCTTTCTTGGGTCTTCTCGTCCGCATCTAGCACCGGTTTCTTCCTCAATCTTCTTCTCCTTCCTTCGGTCTTCTTGTACGCATCTTGCACTGGCTTCTTCTTCCCCGGACGATCCGCTTCCAATTGAAGTTCCCGTTGTGTGACACCCCCGTTCTTCAGACAGTACTTTTATCACTGAGGACGCAGCGTCATCCAGTGACCTTGCCTCCCTCTGACGCCACAGGGAAAGCCATAAGAAAGTCCCGTGTGGTACATGCGCGACAGAGGGGGCAGGGTCACAGGAGCGTCACACAGCGGGAACTTCAATTGGAAGCGGATCATCCGGGGAAGAAGAAGCTGTGCAAGATACGGATGAGAAGACCGAAGGGAGGAGAAGAAGATGGAGGAAGAAGCCATTGCAAGATGCGGACGAGAAGACCGAAGGAAGGAGAAGAAGATGGAGGAAGAAGCCGGTGCAAGATGCGGACGAGAAGACCCAAGAAAGAAGCAGAGGAAGAAGAAGATGGAGGAAGAGGCCGGTGCAAGATGTGGACGAGAAGACCCAAGAAAGAAGCAGAGGAAGAAGAAGATGGAGGAAGAAACCCGAATGAAAGCAGAAAAGAAGAAGATGGAAGAAGAAGTGCGGAAAGAAGACATTAATAAAGGAATTGTCAAAAACCGGCTATTGTCTTTTTTTTACATTTTTTACACTTTGTTTTGGTGAAATGGTAGAGGTACAATGTACCCCATTACCATTTCACACGGGGGGCGGAATCTGGGGTTCCCCATTGTTAAAGGGGTCTTCCAGATTCCGATAAGCCCCCCGCCTGCAGACCCCCACAACCACCGGCCAGGGTTGTGGGGATGAGGCCATTGTCCCCATTAACATGGGAAGGTGCTTTGGGGGGGACCCCAAAGCACCCTCCCTATGTTGAGTGCATGTGGCCTGGTACGGTTCAGGAGAAGGGGGGCGCTCTCTCACCCCCCCTCTTTTCTGTGGCCGGCCAGGTTATGTGCTCGGATAAGGGGTCTGTGTGGATTTTTGGGGGAACTCCACGCCATTTTTTTTTTATTTGGGGTGGAGTTCTCCTTAAAATCCATACCAGACCTAAAGGGCCTGGTATGGATATTTGGGGGAAACCCCACGTCATTTTTTTTTATTTGACGGCGGGGTTCCCCTTAATATCCATACCAGACCTGAAGGGCCTGGTAATGGAATTTGGGGGGACCCCACGCTTTTTTTTAATGAATGAATTTGCTCTGAATTGCTGGGAGCCGCCAATTCATTATAGCCGCAAGTGATTTTAAATTACTTTTTTTCCGTCAGAATGTCATTTTGTGCAGAGACAGTGCTAACCATGGGAAACACACGGTCATTTACATGCATATTATACACCCCCCCCCCCCCCAGGTACGAAATTAAAATAAATATTTCACTTTTATTGTTACACTTTAAGCATTATTAAATTTACTGCTCCCGAAAAAACGGACGTTTTAAAAAAAAAAAAATGCATTGATACATGTCCCCTGGGGTAGGACTCAGGTCCCCAAACACTTTTTAGGACACAAATTTGCATATTAACCTTAAAAATTAACACTTTTGATTTCTCCCATAGACTTCTAAAGGGAGTTTGGTGGCTTTACATATTAATTGCATTGTGCCGGCTGCTACGCCTAATTAAGGATTCATCCGGCGTGCCAATTAAGCCATGACCCAGCGCAGCGCATTGCTTTTAGAAAATCAGCCCCATTGGGTCTGATAGAGTCTATTCCACATCATTGCACTTTGGAATGCCCCTGTGATCACATGTTTGGAGAGGTTCTAATTATATGCCTGTTACTTCAGAATTGATGTAAGTTTTCTACTTTTAAATACATTTCATAAGAGGTCCATAAATGGTTTTACACTATGTGGAGGCTTTCTGTTTTTTATGAATTTTAGACTTCATGATTGAGTAAGAGGGCCGGTTGTTTGGAGAGATACAGTGTCAGATCCTCAGAGATTATCCCTTTGACCATCATACTGGAAATACTATTGATTGGTTTGTATATTGATTGGTTTGCATTAAAGTTATCTTCATGCCTTTTTGACTCATTGCTGCTGGCATTTAAGTCCATATATTCTGGTAAGTGTGTTTATTCTCCCTCCTGGGTGGTGGATGCACATGCCATGGTGACTCATTTAGTGTATATTGGTGGTCTCTCTACTACTCTAACTACTATCGGAATGGATCTTCCTTAAGTCTCTTACCAGGACTCTTTTTGTTAGACAATTGACAGGTATGTTCGCTGTCATCTGGTGACCGATGCAGAAATCTACTGGGAGGATTCGCTCCATCTATCTATCTAGCTCAGTTATTGTAATTGAACTGTGGCAGAGGCCCGAGCCGGGTCTGTGAGAGAGGCCTGTTCCTCCCAGAAATCCTAAGTGACATCTCGGCTGCCAGGCCTGTAAAAAAGGGTCTGTCCGGGGGCACTTTACCCACTCAGTTGGAGTGGCGACGAGTTACAAATTGGTACTATGCAGAGCAGTACTGACTGCTCTATTTAACATCCAGGCCTGATACTGCAAGGTTCTTCCTCTCTCTCTATTCATCAACTTTGTCCTTCCCAATTGATGTTGATGTTGGCCGTGTTGGCCTGGAAAATAAAGCATTGGAAAAAACCTTTATTCACTGTCTGGACCTTCGCTCACTGTTTGTCTCTACAATTGCACCCCTAGACAACGCTAGGGTAACTTAATAGGCCGATCCCAAATCAAACAGCGGCTCCTTCGGGGGTAGCGCTACTCGTGGGGGCTTGTCCGGGATTCGGCTGTTACCGTTGGCAACCAGAAAGTGGGTGATTATTTATTAAGGAGCGGAAAGTGTGTCCAGTGTTGTGCACTAAAACTGTCAGGCAAAGAGGGGGTTAACCTTGCATCGCTAAGCTTGGGCGTGCGTGCGGCCTTGCACGCGCCTGCAACGTGTCCGGACAAGTTTTTCCAAGTGGGCGGAGTCACCCTCCCCTGCGTTAGACGTGCAGTGTGATTTCGCGCCAAATGGGGCGGAGAAACGCCTTCTAGCGCGCCAAAATCAGCAGTCCCACCTTTTCTTCGAAGAAAGACGGATCACTGCTGCCCCGAGGCTGAGGCCTCCAACCACTTCACCAAGAGTTTTCAGTGCATTTGCACCATCTGGAGTGCCTGTGACAAATACAGGCGTCCGCCTATCTACCCAAGGGCAATTTGTCCTCCTGTCTAGTGGCGGAACGGAGATGTTGTGCCTAACCTGTCCCCATTGCAGGGATCTATCTGTAAAGATCCAGCCCTTTGCCCAATGCCAACGATGCCGGGCCTACTTGTTCATGGCCATTTCCACCACACAGGCTCCAAAAGAGTATCGGGTGAATTTTATCACCGCCACCCTTACCCCGGAGGAGGAGGCAGTTTTGGCAGAACCTTCCTCATCGGTGATAATCGTGGAACCAGAAGTCTGGGACCCTGACGTGATTTCAGTGTCGTCCACCCTGACCCTACCTTTGGCTACCTTGCCAACTTTCTTTAGCAGCTTTGGAACATTTGATAAGGAGAAAGAACTATGGGCCAAATCCACAAAGCAGATGAGCCGACTTAACTCGAGATTTCTAATTTTACTCCGCGCGTATCTTTGCGCCCGATCCTCAAAACGAAAAATCAGTTTTTTCCGTCCTACCTAAAATAATTACTCCGGCGCATCCTCTGACGCAAATTACGCTAGTCACGCCGCTTTATTTGATAGGCAAAGATGCAAATGAGGGAGATAGGGCGATCCTCAAAATTAAGTGTGTGCGCCGTAGATTACGCCCTGTGCGCCGTAGATAACGCCCTGTATGCACCTGTTAGTTTTCTGGAGCAAAATTAGACTTTATAAAAGCAGCCCTAATTTTACACCAGCCCTGTAAAGGTCTGCTGAAGCAACACCATTGAGGAAGAGCTGCCAACACTTCTTTGCTGGACTTCATTCTGACTGCCAAAATGCCCGGCCCATCCATGATTATAACGGCACTCGCAACTTTACAGGCGCAGAGAAGGAGGAGGGCACAGAGGAGGAGGAGGAGGGCACAGGAGAGGGTATACCGCCCACGCCAAGATCTCTTTGGCATGACTGCGTCTGAGGTCATTGGCAACTTCAGATTTAACCAGGAAGCCATCCTGGAATTAACCAGGATCCTGCAGGATGATCTGAACACCCCAACCCAACGATCCCATGCCCTGCCAGCTCACATCAAAGTTATGGCCACCCTGCATTTTCTTGCCACTGGGTCTTTTCAAAGAACATGTGGAGGTCTGGCTGGGATGGTACAGTCCTCGATGAGCAGGTGTGTGCACCAGGTTGTCCCTGCAATACTGAGACGCATGGGCAGTCAATTTGAAAAGCCCACCCAGGAGGACCAGCGAATGAAGATCATGGCCGACTTTTATCAGATTGCCCGATTCCCACGGACCATCGGGGCCATTGACTGTACCCATGTGGCACTACAGCCCCCCCATGATACAGAGCACCTGTTCAGGAATCGCAAAAACTGGCATTCCATAAATGTGCAGGTAATCGTAGATGCCCATGGCCTCATCTGGCATGTCTGTGCCAAATTTCCGGGTTCGTGCCATGACAGCTATATCTTCAGGCAGACCAACATATCACGTGAATTGGAGCATAACGTGTATGGAGACAGCTGGCTGGTTGGTGAGTGACATGGGTGTCAGGTATGACTGTCCCCCCCCCCCCCCCATGATGCAGACATTACAAGGGGCACATGCATGACTAATATCCTCCTGTCTTTTCCCTTCCAGGTGACTCTGGATATGCCCTGGGACCTCACATGATGACCCCCTTCAGGAACCCCCAAACCCCAGGAGAGCAACGCTACAACGAGGCTCATATTCGCACCCGGGCAGTAGTGGAGCGCACATTTGGGCTGCTGAAGTCCCGCTTCAGATGCCTGGACAAGACTGGGGGTACACTGTTGTATTCCCCAGACTTTGTGTGCCAAATAATAGGGGCTTGTTGTATTCTTCACAACTTTGCAATGAGAAGGGGACTGGAGATTAACTTACGTGCTGACCTGACCCCCTACCCAGGCAATCCCCCCCTAGCCCACTCTACCCGGTCTACTGAGGGCACAGTAGCCAGGAGACGCCTCGCAGAAGGCATCTTTTCACAGTAAATGGCCATAAATCATGTCACAATGATATTATTTGTTTTCACTGCAAACGCACATGAATTATGTCACAATGATATTATTTGTTTTCACTGCAAACGCACATGAATTATGTGACAATGAGAATGTTGCTTTGCACAGTAAACGCACATGAATAATGACACATTGAGAATGTTTTTGTCTCTGGAAACGCACATGATTTATGTCACAATGAGAATGCATGAATGCACACCACTGTGGTCCCTAGCACAGACACATCACATGCACATCGAATTGGATTAGATCCAAGTACCCCCCCCCCTTTGGTACTTGGGAGCAGTAACGCCACGCCACGGCTCCAATTATGTCACTGTGCATTCATACACCATTCAGGAACCTAGGATCACTTCTCCCTGGTCCTGGGGATCCCTTATCCACCAAAACTGAGGGTGACACCCTTATTTTGTCAGGAATGCCACCCCCCCACATTCACACATCATTCACACACATAAACCAAATCATAAGTACAGTATAATAAACAAAATTATAAAACCAAAAAAAAAAAAAAAAAAAGTACCCCTGGTATTTAAGTCCGGTGGCGAGTGCTCCGTCTGGGCTGCCCACGGGCAGGGGCACGGGCACGGCCACGGGCACCTGGAGGATCTTCACGGGGGGGGGGAGCAGGGGAGGGAGTATCTTCATTGGGGGGGGAGCAAGGGAGGGAGTATCTTCATGGGGGGGGGCAGGGGAGGGAGTATCTTCATGGGGGGGGAGCAGGGGAGGGAGGAGCCTCCCCTGGTGTCTGACCTCCGGCTGGCCTGCCCTCCAAGGCCACTGCTATCCTGTTCAGGCAGACAGTGATGGCAGCCGTATTGGCCTGGCCAGCCCGGGTGTTGTCCTGCACAGCCCGGGTGTTGTCCTGCACAGCCCGGGTGAGGGCAGTCACCTCCTGGCCCACGCCTGTTGTGGCGGTATGCAGGGACCACAAACAGGTGATGACACCCAATGAATTGGTGGCCACATCACTGAGTGACTCCCTCATTACATCCAGGCTGTGCTCCATCTTGGCCATAGTTTTTTTGATGTCACCCAGACTGCGGGTCTGCTGGGCATTGTCCCTCAGCAGACTGGCCGGCAGATGCTCAGACCCCCCCCTGGTCTCCTGGGTCGCCATCCTGCCTGCCCCTGAGGCTTGTGGCCAGGTAGGAGGGGATAGAGTGACCCTTGTGGGTTGCGGCATGTTGTGGGAGGAGTGGGAGGGGCTACCCCTGATGGTGGCCTGACTGGTGCCAGCCTCTGGGGTAGCCTCTGGGGTAGCCTCTGGGGTAGCCTCTGGGGGAGCCTCTGGGGTAGCCTCTGGGGGAGCCTCAAGAGGAGCCTCAAGGCTAGCCTCAAGGGTATCATCAAATGTCATGAGGTCAGTGGCAATAATGATTTCCCGGCCAATCTGGAGATCTTCTTCCTCCTCCCCCTCATCCTCCTCCCCCTCATCCTCCTCCCCCTCAGCCTCCTCATGAGGGGAGGTTTGGCCACTCCCCTCCCCTGGGGACTCCTCAACAGCCTCCTGTCTTTGGGGTGGTGCAGCAGCCTGGCCTGATGGCCCAGCAATCTCCTGGTCATCTGTGGAAGACACCAAACAATCACAGGTTTGAGGATCCACACACTTGGCACATGTTCCCTTCCCCCACCCACACATGCTAATCACCAAAACAAAAACCTTACCTGGCCTCACAGGAACATCAGACTGATAACCAGGCAGGCCCACCACCTGCTCTGGCTCGAAACACCGGGCCACTGCCCATTCCTCCTCAGTCAGCCGGATGGGGCATGGTCCCCCTCCTCCAGTGCCCCTCCTATGCGCAGTGAGCTTGGCCACCTTATTGCGGACCACGCTCCTCAGATCATTGATCTTTTTCTTAATGCCAGCGGGGGTCCTCGTCTCCCCTCCCCCCGCCGCATTTATGTGATCTGTAATTTTGGCATAGATCCTCTTCCTTTGGGACGGGGAGGTGTGACGGCTATCAGGCCCATGTAAATATCTTCCATATTGGATGATATACCTGGCAAGGATTTGCTTTTCAACATGGGAAAAATTCAGCTTCCTGCGTTTGGGAGCCATCACAAACACCACACAGCAACAAGAAAACAAACAGGACAAACACACAAAAATACACACCAAACAAATACACAAAAATACACACACAAGCAGACAGCTACTACAAAGTCAAATACAAACACACAAAAACCAAACACAAAATCCAAGCAGAAAAAAAAAAATATAAACTTAGCAGAAACAATCAAACAAAAAATACACTTATCACAAACAAACAACAACTACTATCTACTACTCCTCCAACACTTCTCTATCACACACAACTTACCAACAAACACTGACAAACTAAGAGCAGAAGCAAATTGCTCATGGAAGGGAACACAGGGAAATACTTTTGCAAATGAAGTGTGTTTGCCTGGGGCTAGTTAAGCACAGGGCGATCCTCAAACTAAGTACACTTGGCCTTTTACCTATCTCACTGATTGCGCCAAGCAAAGTTCTGCACATGCGCAGTGAGCAGCAGATTCCTGCGCGCATGCGCAGTACGGCCGGACCTTCATTTGCATGGGGTCACGGCTCATTACAATGAAGCACGCCCACTTCCTTCCCACTTGCCATAACCCCGCCTTATGCCTCCGAATTTAGGTTACGGCAGGCGCAATTTTGTGCGCAAATGCGCTGTGGATACGGCACTTACGACACCAACTTAGGGCGCCGTAACTTAAATGACATAAGTTTTAAAAAACTTATTTTGCGCCGCTGGCTGTGGATTTGGCCCTATGTTTCCATTTTTTTTTTGTTCACTTCTCTTTGCTGCTATTTCTGCACCCTTGAACTTGTGACTGTTGCAGTACCAGCGCACTGACCAATAGGGGCAGTGTTCTGCACCGTTCCTTTGCAGGAGTATGCTGTTGAATTTTGATATTTCTTGCACAGAGTATTTCTTTTACAGCACTTGCAATTTAAAACTCTTTCAGGAAGGAAACTTTGCATTCAGACGTGAGCGTGCAGTTTCAAATCTCAACCTCAGAGGTTGTACATATTAGCGAGTATATTGTACATTATGTATGTTTTCTTGTTTTTTTCCTATACAGGGTTTCTTCTGGACCCACCTACTATCAAACACTGCGGAGCATGGGCAGATAGATAGCAGGGTTGTGTATGTTGTATGTCTTGGGCCATTTTAAGAATTTGTATTACCATCTGTGAATTCTGTCCTTCCTTCTTTTCCTCCTTTTCTATTTTTTTTAGCAGGTATCAGGTCAGCATTCGGGCTCGAATTCTTTAGGACACTGGGGACAGTGTCATTTCAAGTGGGGGGAGTATGTAGCGCTCCCTTACTTTCAGTATGGGCACTACGCTAAAGTTAGTGGGGAATGGGAGAGTTACCTTGCTCCCATTCACTATTTGTCTACATTTTGGGACTTCTGTCATCCCAGAAATGTCCACTGGGTCAGTCTGTGGTCCAGGGATGCAATGTTATCCCTGGCCAGCAGTTGGCGCCAGAGGGGTTCTGGCAGAGTAAGTTTCTCCAGCAGCCAATCAGAGGAGCTTTTTCCCTCGCGGGGGCGTGCTGGAGAGGAGTATATCTGTGACAGGTGTCATGTGCTCTAAAATCTTTGCGGGGGCCTCATTCCAGGTGCGGCATCCACCTTCAGGGTGCGCGCATCCATGGACCCCGCCGGTGTGGCCCACCTGGCCATATTTGCAGTCTACTTGGAACCTCATCCGGAGGTACAGGGGGACCCCAGCGACTGGCTGGGTTCCCGATTCTATTGAGAGGATCCCAGGCTGGGTGCCGTTCGATTGGGGAGTCGGTTTGAGGAGAACCCGGAGGCAGGTCGTCCAACAGAGCCTGAACAAACCAATTGGGGATCCGGTGACCAGAGTACTGACAGGTATGTTCGCTGTCATCTGGTGACCGATGCAGAAATCTATTGGGAGGATTTGCTCCATCTATCTATCTATCTAGCTCAGTTATTGTAATTGGCCTGTGGCAGAGGCCCAAGCCGGATCTGTGAGAGAGGCCTGTTCCTCCCAGAAATCCTAAGTGACATCTCGGCTGCCAGGCCTGTAAAAAAGGGTCTGTCCGGAGGCACTTTACCCACTCAGTTGGAGTGGCGACGAGTTACAAATTGGTACTATGCAGAGCAGTACTGACTGTTCTATTTAATATCCAGGCCTGATACTGCAAGGTTCTTCCTCTCTCTCTATTCATCAACTTTGTCCTTCCCAAATTATGTTGATGTTGGCCGTGTTGGCCTGGAAAATAAAGCATTGGAAAAAACCTTTATTCACTGTCTGGACCTTCGCTCACTGTTTGTCTCTACAATTGCACCCCTAGACAACGCCAGGGTAACTTAATAGGCCGATCCCAAATCAAACAGCGGCTCCTTCTGGGGTAGCGCTACATATATATAAGTCACTGTACAATCCTAGCAGGTGCCGGTCGGGGGGTTACGCATGAGCGTGCCCTAAACCCAGAAGCGGCCAGTGACATACGGGTATGTCACTTTATCTGTGTGTGTGGGATGCTTGTCCGCAGTGCATTGGAGCAGGGGGTACGCAAGTGGTTAAAGGATTTGTGTATTTTTTTTTTTATATTGTCCCCAAAATACTCGCTGCATGTTGCTTTTTGGGGGGAGAAAGGGGGTTGACACAGGTCCTACACAGTAGTACTTAATTGTTCATTAAAATTCACCTCCTATTAACTTCATTGTAGTTTTCAATATAATTCACAATTCATAAATTTTTGTATTGCTTCATTTATGTGAAATCCCTGGTGTTCCTGCCAGTCCTTCTGCTTTCCTATTAAAAACTGACCACACAAAAAAAACTGACCACACTAAGCTGGAGTCCACAACATGGTCAGTTCTCTAGCTGTGCTGGGAACTCACTATGCTCTCCTCCAATGATCAAACTTGTCCTGACATTCCCCCACTGCACAGCCATTTACTGGGGAACTCAGTGTGCTGCTGCTTTTCCTCCTCCAGCTCTTATGCAGCTAGAACAGAGGGAATGTAATAACTTATAAAAAAGGGAAAAAGAGTATTTATGTTTTTTTTATATCTAAACAAAAAGGTTTTGCATTTCATTTCTATTTTAAACTGAATGGTGGTTTTAAAAGGTGATCGTTTACAATCATTTTAACTCCTTTTTTTTTTTAATGATTTACCTTTATATGACAATCTGTAAAATTATGGGAAATTACCACAATAGGATTTGTTGCAAAACTTGTAGGAAGAGTTAATTCCTATCAATGGGGCAATTTTTTGTAATGAGGAGTAACAGTCATAAACTAATAATCCTGTTACTGCTGTCCTGTGTGCAGTTATGCAGCTGTGTTAATTTCCCCAGTGACCCAGAGTGTCACTTCCTTAACACATTAACTTTGGTTTAAAACATATAAACATTTTTTTTTTTTTGTATTATTATGTTAAATTGAATGAAATGTAAGCCTCATTTTGTAACTTATCAATTGTTTTCTGTTGCAAGTTAGGTAAGCACAGGGCATAGCTTGAGCTTTAGAAGTTATGTAGACTCTATGGGGGGATTTACTAAAACTAGGCACTCAGAATCTCGTGAAGCTGTGTATGGTAGCCAATCAGCTTCTAACTTCAGCTTGTTAAATAAAGTTTTGACAATAAAACCTGGAAGCTGATTGGTTTCTATGCAGAGCTGCACCAGATATTGCACCATGAAGTTTTAGTAAATAACCCCCTATGTATTTTTTTTTTTTTGTATGGTAAAGCTCCTGGATGGATTTATAATCTTGAGCTCTATAAACCAGTCCTAAAAGCACATTGGGGTTGATTAGCTAAAGGCAAATAGTGTGCACATTACAAGTGCAGTTGCTCCAGAGCTTTATAAATGAGCTAAAGCTTCACTTTATTTGGATTCCCAATCACATGCAAGGGAAAAAAAAAATCAGCATTTTTTACTTTGACTTTTATGTAAAGAGACTCTGCCTTAGGAGGTATTCTCAAAGTAATAAACCAGGGGTCCTTTTAAATGTCAGCATTTCTAAAACAATCCTATTGCCAAACACCTTATCAACCCCCTATAGTTACATAGTTAATCAGGTTGAAAAAAGTCCAACCATAAAAAAATACATAAAATAAAAAATATCGTACAATCCCATATACCCAATTCTATACCTACAGTTTATCCAGAGGAAGGCAAAAAAAAAAAAAAAACAGCAGAGCGTGATCCAATTTGCTACAGCAAGGGAAAAAATTCCTTCCTGATCCCCCGAGAGGCAATCGGATTTACCCTGGATCAACTTTACCTATAAATGTTAGTACCCAGTTATATTATGTACATTTAGGAAAGTATCCAGGCCTTTCTTAAAGCAATCTACTGAGCTGGCCAGAACCACCTCTGGAGGGAGTCTGTTCCACATTTTCACAGCTCTTACTGTAAAGAAACCTTTCCGTATTTGGAGATGAAATCTTTTTTCCTCTAGACATAAAGAGTGTCCCCTTGTTTTTTGCGTTGACCGTAAAGTGAATAGCTCAACACCAAGTTCACTATATGGACCCATTATATATTTGTACATGTTGATCATATCCCCCCTTATTCTCCTCTTCTCAAGAGTGATAAAAATTAAGTTCCTCTAATCTTTCCTCATAGCTAAGCTCCTCCTTGACTCTTATCAGTTTGGCTGCCCTTCTCTGCACTTTCTTCAGTTCCCTGATATCCTTTTTGAGAACTTGTGCCCAATACTGAACTGCATATTCTAGATAAGGTCTTACTAATGATTTGAACAGGAACAAAATGATATCTCTCTCTCTGGAGTCCATACCTCTCTTAACCTCCCTGGCGGTATGATTCTTTCAGAAAAAAGGTGCTGAAAGCGGTACCATTATTTGCAAGGAAATTTGGCGTTTTATACTGTAGGCCTGTAATTCTTAGGAATAACTCACTTGAATCTGACCAAACAAGAGTCTAGTAGGCATCCCGGGTATGAATTTTTTTTAAAAACAAAATTATAAATTATAATATAATAAATAATTATAACAAGTAATAATATAATTATAATAAAAATTATTCAATAATGTAATCAACTCAAAGTCACTGAAATTTGCTCAGTTGCAGAATTGTCGCTGTCATTACTTTTATTTTTTTTATGACGAATTTCCCCACAAATCGCTATCGCACAATTCTTCTAGTGATTATAATTTATTATCGCTGTTTTCTAGCTGCTCTAAAACCATTTTTGACATAAAGGGACACTTTTGGTTGCTATGGACAATCTACAGTTTGCAGGCAGAAAGAACAGTTTTTATTATATAGAACATGTAGGGCACTGGGCAGACCACTAGGGACCACTAGGGATAACGGGGGGTGTGTATCTATAAGATTACAGTATACTGTATGTAAGGTGTTTGTTTACCTTTTTGAATTTGGCGCCGTTCTCCGCCCCTGTGCGTCGTAACGTCGCAGGGAACGGAGACCGGCGGCACAGGAGGACACTGTGTGAATCGAGCGAGGACCCGCTCGCTCACACAGTGCGGTGGCATCGCTGGATCCAGGGACAAGGTAAGTAACTTTGTCTCTGGCTGCAGCGTGGCGAGCCCGAGTCTGGCTCGGGGATACCGCCTTTTGTATAAAAATCTTACCCCGAGCCAGACTCGGGAATACCGCCAGGGGGGTTAAAGGCAAAACAACAATAGAAATAACAAAAAATATATTTATTAAAAAGAGTACAAACAAATAGACACAATGTTCAAGAATAAAAAAACATACAAGATATTGAAATGTATGAATTCGTTATAGCCGCGGGTGGTTTTAAATTACTTTTTTTCCTTCAGAAATGACATTTTGTGCAGGGACAGTTCTTAACACGGGAAACATGCGCTTCTTTACAGGCATACTATACACATCCCCCAGGTACGAAATTTAAAGGAATATTTCACTTTTATTGTTTCACTTTAAGCATTATTAAAATCACTGCTCCCAAAAAAACTTCAGTTTTTAAAACGTTTTTTTCCATTGATACATGTCCCCTGGGGCAGGACCTGTATCCCTAAACACTTTTTATGACAATTACTTGCATATAAGCCTTTAAAATTAGCACTTTAGATTTCTCCCATAGACTTTTACAGGGTGTCCGCGGCTTTTTGAATTTGCTGCGAACACCCCAAAAAGGGGTACCTAGGTGACCTTCTCAAAAAGCAACCGGCTTAGAACTGACATCAAATGTCCAGGGAATGATACAAGTCCTTGAACGCTTCAGTGCGGTGTTGAACCTTCAGAAGTCAGTCAGCCTTGGGTCTGACACAACATCTGGAGTATTGAGACTTAGTCTTAGACATAGCACAGATGAAGTACTGCTTCTGCAGGAGAAACACATGTTTCTTTAATCCCAGGTGACGTCCCTGAAGATGTGGGAAAGTTCCTTATTTTGGGTCTGGATATGGGTGAAAGGGAAGATAGTAGCGGCTTTTGATGGAGTCTTCAGCTCAATATCCTGTCGATATGAGACAAACATCAGAGTTCCTTGGACCTGCCGATGTACTTAACTACAAAGACTAGGTGGACTTTGGATTGATGGATATACATGGAGATGCTGGATGCCACGAGATAGTGGTTTATGGGATTACCAGGTTCATCTGCCCCCATCTCTTGCGAGGTGCCCAGGGTCCCACACTGGCGTTTGCCCCCTCTGTAGCAGCCAGCTTGTCTCCCCGCCGACTGCCTGCACAAAGACCTCACTAAAGCCTCTTCCTCCAACTCAGCTCCTATGTCCTCTTGTATACAGGTAGGAGGAGCCATGGGGGGAGCATTACACTGCAAGAGCCGCGCTGATGATCTGAGGTCTGTGTTTTTGGATGTACATATACAGGGGAGGGGATGTACATATACAGGGGAGGGGAACACAGTAACTGGTGTCCGTGAATCCAGGCTGAGTTCTGGAGGTCAGTGCCAGAACAAGTGCTGACAAATCCTGATGGACCTGATCCCAAAACGTTTGGGGTTACTGGGCTCTCAGAGTTCACGCCAGCAGTTTTCCGCAATTGTGTTCGTAAAATGTTTGTCTGCACTTAGCAATTACGGCTTTAGCCCTGTCCAAGGCCATAGATCACAATTAGTTTCTCAGGATCATAAGGTCCGCTAGTGTCTGGACAGCTAACTTTTTTTTATGGATGGCCTCCAAGGTCCTGATTTTTTTCCAAGAGCGACAATTTGCTATGCTCTAGCTTTCTTGAGGTGGGACCCAATCTTAATCAGGAGTCCCCTGATGTAACTTTTATGTGCCTCCTAAACCATCATTGGAGCACTATCCGGGATTACGTTGGAAGAGAATAAATATCTCAGCTCCCTGCACACCTCTTCTGTGACCTTGGGCGTTTGGAGCAAAGAGTAATTAAGCTTTAACATCCACTGTTTGGGGACAGGAGGCAGCAAGTATGTCCACAAAAACTAGAGCATGGTCTGAGAAAGTAATGGAGCTCATAGAGGCGGATGTAACTCTTGACAAAAGAGATTGGGGCAGCATAAAGAGATTGATTCTGGTGTAGGAGTCATGGGAGTGCGAGTAGAATGTTTAGTCTCTGACTCGGGTGTAGTACCCTCCAGACGTCGATGAGGTGGAAAGCAGAAATTCTTTTTTAGGCATTTCAGTGCTGCATAGGAGATCTGAGAGGCATTCCTGGAGGAATCCAGGGTCAAGTCCATGGTGAAGTTCATGTCACCCCCAGGGTCACCACGCCCTCCGCAAAGTCACCTAGCTTGGTCAAGAACGGTTCCAAGAAATCAATCTGATTGGAGTTGGGGAGGTAAAGGTTCATCAAGGTGACCAAGGAAGCAGGAGTAAAACTCAAATAACATTCTCTTACAGTACTGCAGACTACAACATTTAAGGGGGGGTAGCCCCCACAGGAGAGATGGCATAATAAAATAATACATTTCTAACATCATAACTTGAGCCTGTCTGAAAGGCCTCTGCCTCTCGGAAGGGGCACAAACAAGGTCAGTCTAATGGAGAGGGTAATCAGGCCTGGCCGGCAAGAGGTGATGGTAAGGAAACAGGTGATTAGGACCTGACTGAGGAAGGGGTGCGGGAGGGGATGGAGACGGGGAGAGGGGATTTGAAGGGAAGGAGAAGGAAGGGAGAGGGAGAAGTGGATAAAGGGGGCTGGGGAGAAGAATTGGGGGGCAGCCCACAGAGAACAATTAAACCCGGGCAGGTATGGGCAGAGGTCTAATACCAGAGAGGCTCGCGGGCAGTTGGAGGCACATCAGCTAGTTCCTTGCTTGTACATGTGTTCTGCTGAGTTTCATCAGGTACTCAGAAGGGTGAGAACACAGTGTAAAGTCCAGGGGAGGAGGATGGGTGTGACCCTGAATGGCCACCACAGGAGCGGAGCTGAGGGGGAGGGGCTGGGGGTGGGGTGGGGACACTGAGTCTACTGAAAGAGGGCCAACGGGCCTCTCTTCAAACCCCCCCTAGGGGGGGATCCTGCAAAACCAGGGCATAGACAGGTACCCAGAGCAAATAGTTAGTTTCCAGCCCTAAGGAAACTTCACTCAGTCATTGCAAACAGAAATCCCAATTCAGGCCTGTGTACCTGCACCAGTGTCTTGTCACCTCTCCTCTGTCATGTAGAGCAGTGGGGCAGTCCAGACCTGGTGGCCCGAGTTGTAGAATGAGGTTCTCTACTAGGTAGTGGGCGCAGCCAGTCTGGTATTAGAATTGGCTCCATTTCCAGAAAGGCGAATAGGTCCGGGAGATCAGCATGGCGTTGCAGTGTGAAAGAGGAGCTGCCCTTACGAATGGTCAATTGGAGTGGAAATACCCAGCGGTAAGGAAATTCCACACGTGCAACAGCTCCAGCTCCAGCTTCAGCATTGCTCTCCTTTGCAGGGTAGCCTGAGACACATCTGGGAAGATGGATATTGGTGCACTGTCAAAATAATTTGGGCCTTTAGGCCACGCAGCGTGGTGAATTTTGCCTCATTTCCACTGAGCGGATCGGTTCGGTACAGTTTGGAAGGGTTAGAATGGTCTGGTCTATTCTGGTGAGCGTTTCCACTGCACGTCAGACCGCCAGGGGCCATACAGGTTTTAGAAAAAATGCCTCGCGTGATGTCACACTAGTGCGACGAAAAACGTGATGCAGCGTCAGCCAAACACCAACAACAACAATGGAGGTCATTCAGCTCGTCTTTTCTCTACTTGCCTTTTGGTTCTTTGTAGTCAAAATAGATGCCGCTGTCACGGTCTGGAGTCAGGCTCAGAGGCCAATTGCTATAGCAGTGCCAGAACAGGTATACAGGCAGTAGAGTAGTCCAGGAACAGGCCGAGGGTCAAACACAGGTGGTTGCAGATTGGGATCAGGCAATAGAGAAGTCCAGGAACAGGCTGAGGGTCAAACACAGGTAGTTGCAGATTGGGATCAGGCAATAGAGAAGTCCAGGAACAGGCCGAGGGTCAAACACAGGTGGTTGCAGATTGGGATCAAGCAATAGAGAAGTCCAGGAACAGGCCGAGGGTCAAACACAGGTGGTTGCAGATTGGGATCAGGCAATAGAGAAGTCCAGGAACAGGCTGAGGGTCAAACACAGGTGGTTGCAGATTGGGATCAGGCAATAGAGAAGTCCAGGAACAGGCCAAGGGTCAAACACAGGTGGTTGCAGATACAATGGCAGCAGAGCAGACAAATCGCAAGGCACTGGCTGGGAAGGCACAATAACCTGGCAAAGAGGAAGTGCAGAGACAAGGCTTTTATAGGAAGTCTGTGGGAGGAGCAAGGGGTTCAAGGTTCAATGCAATCAAGACACAAGGCAGGAATGTTCAATGGATCAGATGGGTTTGTCCAGCAGATCAGACAGGGAGCTGTCCAGCATCCCAGATAGCTCAGTGAGAAGGTTCACTGCCAGACACAGATGAGGTCCCAGGTTCAAATCCCGGTCCTGACAGCCGCACTGTATGAGAGAAGGTTTGCGAGCGGCAATGAGAAACACAGCAGAAAAGAAAACTTCTAGCTTGGATGTTTAGCCGTCAGTGTTAGGGATGAGCCGAACACCCCGCCGTTCGGTTCGCACCAGGACCTTTGAACGGAACGAACGTTCGCGCGAACATTTAGAACCGCATTGACGTCTATGGGACTCGAAAGTTCGAATTCAAAAGTTCTCATTTTAAAGCCTAATATGCAAGTTATTGTTGGAAAATGTCTTTGAGAACCCGGGTCTTGCCCCAGGGAACATGTATCAATGCTTTTTCAGAAGCAGTGATTTTAATGATGCTTAAATTAAAGAAATAATGAAAAATTCCTTTAAATATTGTACCTGCTTGGTGTCTATAGTATGCCTGTGAAAACGTCTTTGAGAACCCGGGTCTTGCCCCAGGGAACATGTATCAATGGAAAAAAAGTAGTAAATTAGGAAGAACTGATCTAGCTAAACCAGTGGTCCCCAAACTTTTTGGCACCGGAAGAAAATTATGCCAAGGCCCGGAGGGGGGGGGGGGGGGGGGGGCGATTTTTTGCGGATAATGGCTGGTGTTGGCGCTTCAATCATCACGGCACCATGGTTGATATGGTGTCAGGGTGATTGAAGCGCATTATTTCTATTATTACATTGTAGTAATAAATTAAATAGTTCAACTTGCCATAATGTAGAATCAGTGGAAGCCCTGAGCGTGTGACTTGCCACTGTCGCCTGCTACCAGATGCAGAATCTCACTTGCCACATCACCTGCCTCAAGATGTGGATTGTCACTTTCGGAAGTCCGGAAATGAAAAATTCGGAAATCTGAAAATTCGGAAATGAAAAAATTCGGAAATACGAAAATTCAAATTTCAGATTTTCGAATTTTAGATTTTCGAATTTTGCAATTTGGAAATTCCGAATTTTCGAATTCCAAATTTACAAAAATCCGAATTTCGGAAATTCGGAAATATGAAAATTCGGAAATGAAAATTCGGAAATATGAAAATTCGGAAATGAAAAAATTCGGAAATTAAAAATAAATCTGAAGTTCGGAAATACAATTTTTTTCGAATTTTAGATTTTCAAATTTTGCAATTTCGAAATTCCGAATTTTCGAATTCCAAATTTCCAAAAATCCAAAATTCGGAAATACAAGAATTCGGAAATGAAAAAATTCGGAAATGACAAAAATCGAAAATTTGGAATTTAGAAAATTTGGAATTTAGAAAATTTGGAATTTAGAAAATTTGGAATTTAGAAAATTTGGAATTTAGAAAATTTAAAAATTATAAAATTTGAAAATTGAAAAATTCGAATATTCGGAATTTCGAAAAATCGAAAATTCGGAATTAAGAAAATTCGAAAATTCGGAATTTAGAAAATGCAAAATTTGAAAATGAAACATTCGAAAATTCTGAATTTCGGAATTAGAAAATTCGGAATTTCGAAATTAGAAAATTCGAAATTTCTAAATTAGAAAATTCGGAATTTCGAAATTAGAAAATTCGAACATTAAAAAAATCTCAATATTCGAAAATTAAACAATTCGAAAATTCGAAAATGAAAAATTCGAAAAATAAAAAATTTGAAATTTCGAAAATTCAAAAATTCGAAAATTCGAAATTTCAAAAAATAAAAAAATTCGAAAATTCAAAAAATAAAAAATTCGAAATTTCGAAATTGTAAAATTCGAAAATCAAAATGTTTTCAAATTTCCAAAAATTCTTTTTTTTTTCATTTTGATTTCATTCGTTTTTTTCGGAAATTTGTAAAATTCGTTTTTTCTATTTTATTAGTTTTTTGCTTTTTCGGAAATCTGAAAATTCTGAATTCGAATTGATGGCACAGTGGCGACAATTGATGGCACAGTGGCGACAATTGATGGCACAATGGTGACAATTGATGGCACAGTGGCTGCGTTTCATGGCATGGCACAGTGGTGACAATTGATGGGCACAGTGGCGACAATTGATGGCACAGTGGCTGCATTTGATGGCATGGCACAGTGGTGACAATTGATGGGCACAGTGGCGATAAATGATGGCACAGTGGCTGCGTTTGATAGTATGGCACAGTGGCATGGCACAGTGGTGACAATTGATGGCATGGCACAGTGGCGACAATTGATGGCACAGTGGCTGTATTTGATGGGTACAGTGGCTGCGTTTGATGGGCACAGTGGCTGCCTTTGATGGGCACAGTGGCTGCGCTTGATGGGCACAGTGGCTGCGTTTGATGAGCACAGTGAGGCTGCAATTTTTTTTTTGTTTGTGCCCCCCCAAAAATTTGGAGCACCAGCTGCCACTGGACATGGCTGAGTACTTTGAGAACAGGTGGGGCCTTTCACAGTGTGTTGGTGCTATCGATGGCTCACACATACCAATAATAGCACCACAAGAATACCACACTGACTACTTCAACAGAAAAGGCTGGAATTCCATCATCATCCAGGGAGTAGTGGATGGCAAGGGACTATTCTGAAATGTAAATGTAGGAATGCCTGGGAGTTTGCATGATGCTCGGGTTCTATGATTGTCCACATTTTGGGATTGGGTTGGCCAGGGAGGCCTGTACCCTGTTTGCACTAAGAACATTTGTGGGGTGAATGTTGGCTATTATGTGCTCTGGGACTCTGCCTACCCTTTACAAAATTGGCTCCTGAAACCATTTCCTGACAATGGCTGCCTAACAACAGAACAGCAAACCTACAACAAGAAAACATCCAGGGCACGAGTCTTAGTGGAAAATGCTTTTGGAAGACTTAAGGGTTTTTTTTTTTTCCGAAAAGCCTATGGCGTGTGTAACACACCCAAAAACTTCACCAGGTGCAGAAAAAATGTGCACACACATAAAGAGTGGTCACAAAAATGTGCAGACGGGTGCAACGTCAAGTGGTCCTCCTGTGAAAAAGGACCTAAACCCTGATCCCCCGGGGCATTAGGCTCCAGACGGGGACTGAGGTACTGTGGTGCGAGCAACCGAAGCTGACACGGACCCAGCTTCCTTGGAGGGTCTGTCGAAACAGAACCCTCCCAGTACTAGGTGGGGCTCCCCCGAAGGGAGACCCCATGAGAGCAGGCAAACTAAGCCAGAAGGCCATGTCCGCCCACTACCAAGATATTCTGGGCTGGCCCGAGGACCAGCACCCTACTAATCACACAGTGAACAAATAACGTGCACAAACAAACAAAGACAAAGACGTGACAAACATAGGCTAATGAATTAAATAAAGTGGGGGAAAGGGATAGTGGAGAGGAGAGTGAAAGAAGTGGTCATTGTGTTATACAATGACCAGGCCCTCCGGTCTTAGCCAAAAGCCCGGCCCAGGAGGCAGGTGCTAAAAAAAAGTGTGTTGTTGGTGCAGTGACCGTGGTATCTTTAAATCAAAGTGACCCTCACTCACAGTGATTCTCAGATACCCCTGGACTGCCACTCCAGGGCACATGCACCATAGGCTTTTCGTTCCAAATCCAACCCCCCAACCGGCCAGTGCAGCCCTCCACCCCTGCCAGTTAGAGAGCCCTTCAAGGTTTTCTTAGGGAGAACTACCGCTCCAGTTAGCAGCGTCCGCCAATATTAGCCCTTCCAGACCCCCCGTCAACCCAGTGGATTTGCATGGTCCTACCCCGTCTCATCCCAGGGCATTACCAGCTCCTAGTACCGGATCGCTGGCAGAGATAGCACTTACACCAGCCAGCCAGAAGGCCGGACTAGAACTCGTCAAAAAGACCAGACCAAGTGCAGCCACCCATCCTTACCAGGAGCACCCTTCCAGATGTCTCAGACACAACCATAGGCCGGCCCCCAGTATCTGTCGGGCAGCATGGCATAGTACCTGCTGAAAAAAGGTAGATGGAGATGTCTTATGAAGAGGAATGACAGTGACATTAAACTTGCCAAATCCATGGTGCTAACGTGCTGTGCTCTTCACAATCTTTGTAAAAGTCATGGAGAAGACTTTGACCAGGATTGGAATACATCTCCAGAAGAGCCAGTACCAGTAATAGCAGCACAAGATATGAAAGAAGAGTGCAGTGAAATACGTCAGGCTCTGATGCGGCACCTTAACGTTTAATTTCTTACAACAAATTATTAAACATTTTAATTTGTTTTTGCTATATTTTTAATAAAGTGTTACATGAAATCAGACG
The DNA here is from genome assembly GCF_905171775.1 of Rana temporaria. Taxonomy (NCBI): domain Eukaryota; kingdom Metazoa; phylum Chordata; class Amphibia; order Anura; family Ranidae; genus Rana; species Rana temporaria. The sequence continues at coordinate 140,979,857 of NC_053496.1, read as the reverse complement.
TACTCAAAAAGTCTCTCATGTTTTTTATTCCACAAAAAACAAATCTTTCTATATATTAAGTAAAAATTTGAAAAATATATCAATAAAGAAACAATTTTTACAAAAACTTAAAGGGGTTTTAAAGGTTAATTTTTTTTCTAAATAGGTTCCTTTAAGCTAGTGCATTGTTGGTTCACTTTTTCCCTCGAATTCCCTTTCTAAAAGTTTTTTTTTCTTTGTTTTCTTTGTCTGAATTTCTCACTTCCTGTTCCTCCTCAGTAAGCTGTTCAGTAAGCTGTTCTGGCTGACTAAACACTGCTCGGATGATGGTGTCAAGTTTACTGAAGAGAAACAGGAAGTGAGAAATTCAGACAAAGAAAAAAAACATTTAGGGCCAGATTCAGAAAGACTTACGATGGGCGTATCAGTAGATACGCCATCGTAAGTCCGAATCCGCGCCGTCGCAACTTTAAGCGTATGCTCAAACTGAGATATGCTTAAATGTTGCTAAGATACGACTGCCGTTGTATCTTAACTGCATATTTACGCTGGCCGCTAGGGGCGTGTACGCTGATTTACGCCTAGAATATGTAAATCAGCGAGATACGCCTATTCACGAACGTACGCCCGGCCGTCACAGTAAAGATACGCCGTTTACGTAAGGCGTTTTCAGGCGTATAGTTACCCCTGCTATAGGAGGCGCAGCCAATGTTGGACGTCGGGACCGCGTCAAATTTTTCACGATTTATGTAGTTTGCGTAAGTCGTCCGTGAATGGGGCTGGGCGTAATTTATGTTCACGTCGAAACCAATGAGTCTTTGCGGCGTAATTTGGAGCATGCGCACTGGGATACTTTCACGGACGGCGTATGCGCCGTTCGGAAAAAGCGTAATTTACGTGGGGTCACAATAAATTTACATAAAACACGACCACATCTTCCACATTTGAATTAGGCGGCCTTACGCCGGCCAATTTACGCTACGCCACCGCAACTTACGGAGCAAGTGCTTTGTGAATACTGCACTTGCCTGTCAAAGTTGCGGCATAAAGGTTGAAGGTAGCCAACTGCTCCATTTGCTGCTGGGCGATTTCTGCCTCCTGCCGCATAACTTCCTGTGCATCCTGACGCAGTGCCTGAAACTGCCTCTCAGAAAGGTTCTCCATTCTTTCCAGCTGCTTTTCCTCTGCTGCCGGCATATCCTCCTTGACTGTGCGCAGACCCAACTGCAACCGTCTCCTTTCACCTGTAATATACAAAAAAACAAACTAGCGTTTTTGGTAACATCTGTCAAACTACTACTGTAACCCCCTTTCTCATCTGCCCCACCAGACTGTACCACACTGATCTACTGTCCCACCTCTGTTCCCCCTGCTCATCTGCTCCACCAATACACACCACTGCTCTTCTGCCCCACTGCTGAACCCCCCTTCTCATTTCTTCCACCACTGTACCCCCTGCACATCTGCCCCACTGCTGAACCCCCCTTCTCATCTCTTCCACCACTGTACCCCCTGCACATCTGCCCCACTGCTCTTCTGCCCCACTGCTGAACCCCCTTCTCATCTCTTCCACCACTGTACCCCCTGCACATCTGCCCCACTGCTGATTTACTTTAAGAAAATGCACAATTACAAATTTCACTATTATTATCATGTCTTACCATTGTGCCGGGGTGCATTAGGCGTACTCTGTGGTTGGCTACTCTGTGGTTGGCTACTCTGTGGTTGGCTTGATGAAATACTACTGGTGCTGCTGAAAGACGTTGAAGGTCCATCATCTGAAAAGTTTGATGCATCATTGGAGAGTCCATCAGCTGTTTCTGAAAATAAACATATGGTTTTATATATATATATTTACATATATATATATATATTTAAATGGTTAGCAGAGCAAAATCCTATGCCAAGTATAAAAAAAACACTTACCAAATGGGTATACCATGGATTAGAGAATTGCAGTTGCAGAGTCCAGACCACCCTCCCTGCCTTGGTTTGCCGGTCTATGACCATAAATGGCATCCATGGCGTCGTACCACTTCCTAGTACTCTGTTTCCACCTACAGCTTTTGGCATCCTTAATTTTTGTATATTATCCTTTAAGCTTCTTATACTTTTCCCTACACTGACCCGATGTCCGTTCAAATCCCTCGGCTGTCATCCGTTAAGAAATATCTTTGTACACCTTTTTGTTTCTCACTGATCCATCAAGCTCACTCTTAATAACGCTATCACCAATAATCGTTAGGAAATTAGATAGTTCTTGTGATAACCAAACCCTGCTGTTGTTTGCAGGCATCTTTCTCCTTTATATTTACTGAACAGCGACGTGGTGTTTGTTTGGTGCTTTGCTTTGATGCCAGCATTGATGTTTTTCTGTCCACCAATCAGTGGAATGTATTGTGTGATGCCATTTTCTATGGCACCACATCTGAAGCAGGACCCTGAACGGTTCGGTTTTATGGCACGCTTTCATAATGGAATCACCCAAAATAGCGTACCGTACCGAACCGAACCGATCCGCTCAGTGGAAACAAGGCATTAGTTCCTTCTGGCTGTAGTGGTGGAGACGGCACATCAGACAATCCTGTTCCAGGGGGCTCAGGCCCAAGCGCTCGGTGCACTCTATTGAATTCCAATCTGGCAGGTGGATCAGAGTCCAAAACTTTATGGAGGATCATGAGGAAAAAGTTGAACTGCACTCCGGTCGTTGCTCTTAAATAATAGACGTATTTATTGGCAAGCCACAGTAGACAGACGCAATAGGAAAGGTTGACGTGTTTTAGCCTATAAGGCCTTAGTCATAACCATGGAGGATCGCCAAGACGGTAGCCTGCAGGTTCTCTGGGCCGGTTGCCTCCGGCAGCCCCCGGATCCGGAGGTTGTTTCGGCAGCTCTGGTTCTCTAAATCCTCTGCATGGAGCTGTACCTCCGCCAGTTGTTCCTGATATGTTGTGTGGTCCCTCTCCAACTGGCTGAAATGGAGCTCTAGAGCGCTCACCTCCAATTCCCCCTTAGACAGCCTGTCATCCAGAACATGTACCTGAGCGGAGCTGTTAGAAATCTCGTTGATGATGTTCCTCCACCCTCAGCGCCTCCATTTACGATTTTGTGAGAAGAGCACAAAGTATGGCCCTGATGTCCATATCAACCTGGTATGCCTGTGCAGAGGCCCCCAAGCTGCTCAGAGTGCTGGGCAAGGGGTCCAGGAGGGCCAGCATCCCCACCAGCAAGTTACTGTTGCGAGGCAGCCATAGATGGGGAAAGCGAGGCCGTGGCCCCTCTGCTGCCAAGGATGCAGGATCCTTACCCCCTCCCTTGGACTACAGGAGAGACAGGACGCTCTCTACGTTGCAGATGGAGAACGGAGCTGTGTGTTAGTAGGCGTCCTGACTCTCCTGTAGTCCAAGGGAGGGGGCGAACACGACACTTCACACCAGGGAGAAAGCCTTGCATTACTGTGTGGAGTTACAGACAGAAGAACAGGAAGTGAAGATTTCTCAGAAAAAATAAGGACAGTTAAAAGCAATATCGAAGCATGAGGTAAGTGAAGGAGAACTGCACTAAGGTAAAGGAAGCTATTTAGGGGAAAAAAAATGTACCTTTACACCCCCTTTAAATTAAATAAGAAACTAGTATGAGGCTTAACTGATCCCATGAGAAAACAAATTCAATTATCAATCTATCAGTCAAACATAGCAGTGAAAATGGGAGGAGTTTAGGAAAAAAACATTAATAATTATTGGCCAACACTTAATTTGTGCTCAGGGGTTCAGTGACGGTGGCATGAACAAAAGTCATAGAACACTACAGGTACGTCCAAAGCCGTGAACTTGGCTCTTTTATATCAGAGAACTCATGTCTGCCAATGCTTGATGTGTGTCTACTATTTATAATAAAAATGAGAATATCTGTTGTGGGGAAGGGGTACTGTTTATCTCATGCGCTTTTCAGGTAAGCAAACAAAAAAAGTCTAGCATAACACCATGCGGTATCTATATTTGGCTCCTAGTATTCCAGGTAGTGAGCTGTGGCTAAATAATCACATAACATAAGCAGTCTTCTCAAGTCTTTATTTACACAGGCAGTATATGCACACCCTTCAGGAGCCTCCCTAGTTACCCTCTGGCCTTTGGCTCTGTTGCACAAAACAGCCACTATGTAGGGGCCATGAATTATTAAATCTGTATTTCGTGGTAATACATAATTTCCTATCAATTATTCATGCTAATGTGTGTGTAGTTTACTTAATTGTGTTATTGACGATCAAAAGTAATTTCCTGAAAGTCCTCAAGGACAGAAAATTTAATCAGCGTAACGGCTGCTCAGATGTGCGGACGTTAAGTATTCTTAATTTGCTGAGCAGTTCACTTATTTACGCTACTTTCCCAGGAAATATGAGTTTAATCAAACTATGGAAGGGAGGAGAGTGTGTGCACATTTACAGATCAACATAGAAGACCTGAGAACGTTTAACAATTTTATTACAATAAAGATTCAACCATTTTAACTTGTGTGAAGCAATAGCATTATTGGAATCTAATGGTATTATCATTTCTAATCATGATGTGTTTTAGCATAAAAACAGCTTTAAGAATGCATATGCACAACAGTATATCTGCCACTGTGTCATGATAAGGAAAAGCTGCACACACTTGGTCTGTTGTATGAAAACTGAAGCCGACTGGTTGCTAAGAGAAACAGGACATTTTACTCTATGAGTAACGACTAGAGCACAGGATGAACTTTGAGCATGGGTTTGCAGCCCAAATTAACCTTTCTTGATCATACATCACGGGACACAGAGCCTTAATTCCTTAATGGGTCATGTAGTCACCACAGGTGATTGGACACTGGTTAACCCAATTAGAATAGAGTTCCTCCACTATAAAAACCCCTCCCAAATGGAGAGTGCCTCAGTTTTTGTCACCAGTGTTAAGGTGGTTGGTCACATTCAACATCTGCTAAGAAGAAAAATGCTCTTTTGATGGTCTGGCTGCGGGACCTTGGAGCTATAACCGGATCCATTCCTCGGGCTGATACCAAAGGCCTAAGATGGTTGGTACCCGGGCCTTGTGTTGAGAAGAAACAAGGTTTGCCTGTAATGTCTCTCTGCGTAGGTCTGGGATACAGTTGATGTACTAATACATACGTGGCACCAAAAGTTTCTGGCAGAGCCTTGTACAGGTCCAGGTATGAGGTTTTCTCTAATAAAACCCTATGTAAACCTGAAGGTTGGCACAACTTGCCCGCCGTGATGGGTGGAATTTGGAACTACTTTGGTAGCTTTCCTGCGGCGTGGATTAGGTAAGAGGAAGATCATTTTTTATATTTATATATTATATTCCTGGAGTAGGATGTCTTTCCTGGTTTTCACCACTGGAGGGAGTAAGTGCAACCTGGTGTTTTCTTACATAAAGTCGGTCATAATAAACAACACTCACCTCCTTAAGCTGCAGGCTCTGCCACAAACGCATGCAGGGTTCCTCAGATGCCCCCCGGTAACTCTCCCCCACTTCCTCGTCTCCTAGGGGCTGCCATGTGCACGCTGCAAACGATCGTTCGCGGGAACGATCGTTTGCGCCAAAACGATCGTTTGTGCACGGAAACGATCGTTCGCGACACAAATGATCATTTGTGCGCCGGAAGTGATCGTTTGTGGAAACTATCGTTTCCTGCCAAAAACGATCATTTTTGGTAGGTGGAGACATGAATAGGGGGAGGGCTCAAAGTGGTTGCAGTGTCCGTGCTCAAAGCAGGACACCTGTGTGCAGGTGCCAAGAGGCTGGTTCAGAAGCCCAGCACGCCAGAGCCTTCTGTAAGCAGCATGGACACAGAGCTGTGGGCTGTAAGCATCCCTGTGGATTGAACCAGGCAAACCTAAGACTCCTACTCGGCATCAGGTTGTGCGGTGAATTGATATGTTTGTGTATTGTAAGACTATAGAACAACAGTGATTGCATTTATATATTGTGGATAGTACCTTTGCTTTGCAGTAAGGACTATGTCTCCTAGAAGAGGGTCTAGGGCAAATTAAAAAGGCACCAGAAAATCCCCACGTATGGCTAAGGATTCTGAACTTGCCTGCAGTTTACCATCCCCCTCTGTTAGCCTGATAGCAGCCTCACAGGGTAAGCCCCTATCTTGTTTTGCAGCCTCTCCTATGGCAGCTCCTGTCAGTGAGGGCTCTTTAAAAGTAGCTATGGATGGTCTGGAAGGAAGGATTGCTAATATTGTCGCAACCTACTTGAGAAATAGCAAAAAACGGAGTAGATCCCCTTCATCTGCTTTGGCTCTCTCATCAGATGAGCCTTCTGAGGGTGAAAAATCCCTCTCTGGAGAAGAGGATCATGTGCAGTCTAAGGACTCAGGGGATGAGAGGTTTCCTGCGACTTCTCAGTCGCTAAAGATGCAGGTTCAATGTTATGCAGAGATGGTGCGTGCCACTTACAAATTGCCTCCTGTTGAAGCTCCTATGTCCTCTGTTTCCTCTTTGGGATCTCAGAAATCCCTGCAGGCTGCATGCTTCTTTCCAGTTCGTCCCTTGCTGGATAAACTGATGTATGATGACTGGGTTCACCCAGACAAACTGTTTTCTCCTCCTAAGCAGTTTTCCCTCCTTTATCCTATGGAGCAAGGTTTCACCAAGAAATGGGGGGTACCTGCTATGGATGCAGCTATTTCTTGTGCAAACAAAAGCCTGACCTGTCCTATTGACAATGTGCAGGGTTTCAAGGATCCAACTGATAAGAAGCTGGAATCCCTATTAAAAGCCTCCTCTGCCATGGCTAGGGCTGTAGCACAACCTGCTGTTGCAACCATTGGTGTATGTCAGTTCCTTAAGGAACAAATGAAGCAAATGATTAACCTCCTCCCTTCTGAGGAGATTGTGGTTTATGAGAACCTTCCTAAGGCCTTGTGCTTTGCGATTGATGCAATTATGGACTCTGTTCAGCAAGCATCTCGCTTGAATCTCCTGCAGGTACACATGCGCAGGTCCCTTTGGTTAAAACATTGGGAGGCTGAGGCTTCCTGCAAGAAATACTTGACGGCGTTCCCCTTTGGGGGTGAGCGCCTGTTTGAAGATGACCTGGATAAATACATCCAAAAGATTACCGGTGGCAAGTCTACCCTATTGTCGGTTAAAAGAAAGCATCCCTCATTTAAACATACTCTTTCTCCAGCCCCTGGAGCCTCAGTCTCCAGGCAGTGGCGACGGCCGCCCCAGTCTAACACTAGGGAAAAAGCCCAGAGCCAAGCCCAAGGGCAAAAAAGGACTTGGGGTTCAAAGTCTAAACAGACCCCCAAAACTTCCCTATGAAGGGATGCCCCCCTCGGCCGAGTGGGGGAAAGGCTGCTGCTTTTCACAAACGCCTGGCGGGACGAGATTCAGGACAAGTGGGTCACCTCCACAGTGTCCTCAGGCTACAAGCTGGAATTCAGAGAACTTTTGAGTTTTCTGAGATCAAGAATTGCCAAAGATCCAGAAAAAAGAAGGCCTCTACTACTGGCCTTGGAACACCTGTTCCAAGGGGAATCTTGGAATTAGCCCCAGAGGATCAGGGGTCAGGATTTTATTCAAACCTGTTTACGGTTCCAAAACCAAACAGGGATGTCAGACCTATCCTAGATCTAAAGAGTCTGAATTAGCTTCTGAACATTCGCTCCTTCCGTTCAGATGTTTCCACCGTTCAGAGAGGAGAATTCCTGGCATCAATAGACATCTAAGATGCATATCTGCATGTGCCGATATTTCCCGCTCACCAAAGATCTCTAAGGTTTGCGGTGGATCAGCCCACTTTCAATTTGTGGTCCTTCCTTTCAGGCTGGCTACAGCACCTCGAGTATTCACAAAGATACTGGCCCAGCCCTGGCAAGAGTAAGGGCACGAGGCATAGTGGTAACAGCCTACCTGGATGATCTGTTGATCAGAGATCAGTCCGCTGCTCGCTTGGACCACTATGTGCACAGCACAGTGGAATATTTTGAGTACCTAGGCTGGGTCCTCAATTTGGAGAAATCTTCCTTGCAGCCTCAAAGAAGGCTAGAGTACTGGGGCATAATCATAGACACATCCCTAAGCAAGGTATTCCTTCCAAAGCCAAAGGCAAAAGCCATAGGAGACTTGGTCCAAGTGGTAAAGGCAAAGAAAAGGCCTTCCATCCGTCTTTGCATGAGATTGTTGGGAAAGATGGTAGCCTCATTCGAGGCTGTCCCTTACGCCCAGTTTCACTCAAGACCGTTACAGGGCAGGATTCTGTCAGCTTGGAACAAGAATGTTCATGCCCTGGATCTTCCTATGGTCTTTTCTCCAGGAGTTCACCAGAGCCTCAATTGGTGGTTGCTCCCCCAAAATCTGTCAGAAGGGAAATCCTTCACTCCAGTTACCTGGAAAGTGGTAACCACAGATGCCAGCCTTCTAGTCTGGGGGCAGTGCTAGAAGAACAACTGCCCAGGGAAAGTGATCGGTGGCCGAAAAGCTCCTACCCATCAACATTTTGGAGATTCGGGCAATTCATTTGGCCCTCAAAGTTTGGTCTTGCAGACTGCAAGGCGGGCCTGTTCGGATTCAATCTGAAAATGCTACGGCCGTAGCCTATATCAGTCATCAAGGAGGCACCAGAAGTCTGGATGCCCAAAAAGAGGTGAATCACATCTTGGCCTGGGCAGAAAGTCATATTCCTCGCCTATCTGCAGTCTTCATTTCAGGGGTAGAAAATTGGCAGGCGGTTTTTTTAAGTCTAGGAGAATGGTCTCTACACCTCGATATATTTCAAATCATATGTCAGAAATGGAAAACCCCAGATGTGGACCTGCTGGCTTCCAGGTTCAACACAAAACTGGACAGTTCTGTGTCAAGAACAAGATATCCCTATGCTCAAGGCTCAGATGCCCTGACAATCCCATGGGATCGGTATTCCCTGATTTATGTGTTCCCTCCAGTACCGCTCCTCCCACGATTCCTTCAGAGGGTCAAAAAGGAAGGAAAATCTGTAATTTTGGTCACCCCGGCTTGGCCCAGGAGACCCTGGTACTCAGAAGTCGTAACGATAGCAGTAAGAAGACCTTGGATTTTTCCATTACGCCCAGACCTATTATCACAGGGTCCAATATTCCATCCTGCCTTACAAAGTCTGAATTTGATGGTTAGGCTGTTAAGACCCACATTCTGAATAAACGTGGGCTCTCGGGACCAGCCCTATCCACCCTGGTTAGTGCTAGGAAGCTAACCTCCAGGCTCATCTACTATAGAATCTGGAAGGCATATGTTTCCCGGTGTGAAACCAGAAAATGGCATCCTAGGAAATCTGCCATTAATAGGATTCTTGCCTTTCTTCAGTTGGGTTTAGATATGAGGTTGGCCTTGAGCACTATCAAGGGCCAAATCTTGGCTTTGTCAGTATTCTTTCAGTAACCGCTTGCTTCTCATTCCCTAGTTAGGGCCTTTGTTCAGGGTGCCCGGCGGTTAAATCTGCCGATTAAGTCTCCCGTGTGCCCATGGGATTTGAATTTGGTATTGTTTGTTTTGCAGAAGCTACCTTTTGAACCTATACACCAGATTTCTCTAAGTCTGTTGACACAGAAACAGTTTTTTTCTTGTAGCCATATTATCGGCTAGAAGGGTATCGGAATTGGCGGCTCTTTCGTGTAAAGAACCGTATATGATTATTCATGAAGACAGGGTAGTGCTACGGCCTCACCCGAATTTCTTACCTAAGGTGGTTTCAGGTTTTCATCTGAACCAAGAGATAGTCCTACCGTCTTTTTTTTCAAATCCTCCATGGCTCAGATCTGTAAGGCTGCTACTTGGTCTTCGGCCCATACATTAACCAAATTCTATCAGGTAGATGTAAGAGGTTACGAGGATGTCGCCTTCTGGCGTAGTGTGCTGTAGGCAGCAGTATAAATCCTCTGGCTCGATAGTGGTCTTATTCTGATCTGTGTCTCCCTCCCCTCTAATTTTAGCATTGCTATGGGACATCCCATTAAGTAATTAAGGCTCTGTGTCACGTGAGGTATGATCAAGAAAATAGGATTTTTTAATACAGCTTATCTGTAAAATCCTTTTCTTGTAAATACATTACGGGACACAGAGCTCCCACCCCTCTTCTGAGTTTAACGTAGAACACTTATTGCTTTGCTACAAAACTGAGGTACTCTCCATTTGGGAGGGGTTATATAGGGGAGGAACTCAATTCTAATTGGGTTAACCAGTGTCCAATCACCTGTGGTGACTACATAACCCATTAAGTAATTAAGGCTCTGTGTCCCGTGATGTATTTCCAAGAAAAGGATTTTACAGGTAAGCTGTATTAAAAAATCCTATTGTTTGCATTTTGCGGCTTCAGTAAACTAATTCAACCGATCATCAACATAGCAACTGCAGGACATACATAGTACATGGGGGTACTATTTTAATGGAGCACACTCATTAATGCCCAGACCAGGTGGAGACTGCGGTCATGTGGAAAGTCACATTAAACATAGCCATAACACTGTGTGCAGTAAAAGTGCAGAATTCATCTAAAAGTATTAACCAATGTCACTACACACAGTGTTGCATTATAAGGGATGTGCTAAGCCTGCGCCCTCTCCACCAAGCCAGCATACCTCTGTTACGTCACCCCCAGTAACAGAATGAGGTCCCTCTATGCACCCAGTGGGGACTTCATGTGCACAATTGTTAAATCCTTCACTTCCATACCTAGTGACCAGGCCATGGATCTCCGTAATGCGTGTTTAGTTCCAGGTGCTCCATGAGGCAAATAAGTTCCACATAAAGAAATACAGATCATAATGGCGATATCATAATATAATGTCACTGTCACAGTGTGACACTTCAGCTACATAAATATACAAGTAAGATGACCAGACTGAGCTGTCCATCGAGCTCATACATTTTGAAATTTGTCAGAACAACCCTTGGTCATATTTATTTTATGGAAGAACAGGGTTAACATGATGTAGCCATGATTCCTGCATTAGAGGGGGTAGCTTGAATCCAAGTGCATACAATCTTGTTTGCAAGTGATACATTTTCATGTAATAAAATAGTTCTAGATATAAATAATTATCCCCTTGCTCCACACAAAAATATCCAAAATAAAATAAAATTGACAAAAATATATAAGAAAAAAAAATTATATATCACTGCCTGCTGCTTTAACAATACACCCAAAAACTGCCAAATAATGAAATGTACAAAGTGTAAAAAGATACATGTGATCTATAGGTGCACTAACACATTGGGGTTGATTTACCTAAATTGGAGAGTGCAAAATCTGGTGCTATTGTGCATGGTAGCCAATTAGCTTCTATCTTCAGCTTGTTCAGTTATCTTTTGACAAAAAAGAGGCTGATTGGTTCCTATGCAGATCTGCACCAGATTTTGCACTCTCCAGTTTTAGTAAATCAACCCCATTGTGTCCATCAGCAGCGCTGTGTAACAAAAGTGTCCAAATGTGAATACAAAATATATTCAAAGTGTCCACACTACATTTCCAAAACAGTGCTCACAATCTTCCACCAATACACCAGTGCACTCAGTGAAATTCCTCTCCCAGTGGATGGAAAAATTCACCATGTATATATGCCTCTGTTATTAACATAGGCACAAAATAGAGATCATAGAATAATGCCGGCCACAGCAATGTGTATAATTCTGCTCGCCTCTCATGCTCCAGATGCTGGTTATCTTATAGGGAAGGTACAAAAAGGCTCCTATAGTGTACGACATTCATGCCAGGTGATTTTATTTAAAAAAATGCTGCTTACAATTAGTGATGGGCTGAACACCCCTTAGTTTGTTTCGCACCAGAACTCCCGAATGTGTAAAAAGTTCGGACCCGAGTCGAAAACTCTATTAAAGTCTATGGGTCCCGAACTTGAAAAATCAAAAGTCTCCATTCTGAAGGCTTATATGCAAGTTATTGGCCATAAAAAGGGTATGGGGGCCCGGGTACTGCCCTGGGGGTCATGTATGAATACAACATTTAAAAAAAAATTGTTGAGGGGCGTGGCTTGCCGGCATCCCTAAAGGCTGCCTGAACTGAAAGCTCCGCTCTATACCCGGCTAAAAGCTGCTCCACAGCGCATCAAACGGGACAAAAACCACCCGATCATACCCCAGCGGGATACACAATATCGAGGCACAATGCTAAAGAGAAGGAATAGCTGACTATGCCCCAAAAGCTCACAGACATTTTCTCACTGCCTGGAGCAGACCGAGGACAAGATGGCGCAGACGGCTCTGCCTTCTTCTCACAATAACGGCAGCGGACCCCAATGCCCGGGCTTTTCCTCCATGGCAAACTATGAGTACTCACCACCCTGCTCACCCTCCTCTGCCTCTCCTGTGAAATCTAAGCCCAGAAGAGAGGATGACACCCCAGGACATGGCCCCAGAATACCCTTCATATTGCCTCCTCCTGACATCCAGCACCTATCAGCCATAGATAACTTCCCTGCCTCTGACCAGCCCATCTCAGAGCAGACAATGAAGCATATGCTAATCTCACTTAAGCAGACATTATACTCAGACCTCTCAGCTTCAGTATCCTCACTGGCCACTGTAGTACAACACCAGGACCAGTGTCTGCAGCATGTTGAACACAAAAATGTCTGATCTCTTCACTGCCTATAATGACATTGTAGATGTATGCACGGAGCATGAAAATAAGATGCAGGCGACAAACCTTAAGCTGGCTGATCTTAAAGATCGTGCAGGAACAACATAAAATTTTGCAACATACCCGAATCGATACAACAACCCGAGCTAGTGCAATTTCTGCAGTCCCTAATGCGATCTCTAGCGCCTGACTTAACTGACAGAGATCTGGAAATAGACAGAGCGCATGGGCTGCCAAAACCACATCACCTCCCAACAGAGAAACCCAGAGATGTATTAGCGCACATACACTTCTACAATGCAAAATAAAAAGTGATGCTTGCTGCCAAGCGCACTCCAAACCTCCCGGATCCTTTTACTGCTATTGCACTATATACGGATCTCTCCAAGACAACCATGGAGAATCGTCTGCAACTAGCCACAATTACGAAAGCACACCAGAACCACCATATACCGTACAAATGGGGGTTTCCCACCAAGCTGTTGATCACATTTCAGAGAAAAACCCATGTGGTACGCACACTTCAAGCGGGCCTACAACTACTGAAACTTTGGTGCATAATCCCAGAGGAAAGCCCAAGACCACCTCCTTCTCCTCCTTCCCAAATGGAAGTCGACTGGTCTCTTCAAGATGCCTGATCCTTCCTGTTTGTGCATATGACCCAATATGTTACATAGCTGGGTTACAGCAGATCATTGCCTCTTTCAAACCTTTCTTTACATCCACTGGCTCCACGTTCCTAGACGCCACTTGAGGAAATCCCCCCCGTTTGTATAGTTTCAGCAGTAATTCTGCACATTGAACCCATATTGTTCACTTGCTCTCTCTTTTTACTTCTCTCCCAGTTCTACACCAGCCTCCGCCAAATCTTCAGGACCAGCTCCTTCACTCCATCCTTCCTGCATGGACTGATCCAATCACGCCAGACCACACTCCTATACTACTAAGCTGTCCTAGCACGTACCTTTCCAAGCCAGGCATCGTTGACTCACCACTTAGGGACTTCGCCAACAGCCTTACCATGCCATTGAAATTGACTTCCCTAAATGTCAAAGGCCTAAACAGCCCACAAAAGCGGGCTAATCTACAAAGAGAACTGACCAAACAAAATGCGCACGTTGTTTTTATACAGGAGACACACTTTGCAGAATCAAAAAAAAACACAGCTCAGACTCAAGGGATACAGAACCGTATATCTCGCCTCTCGTCCAAGAAAAAAAATGGCATACTGACAGCCATCCCCGATACCCTCCATTTTCAACACCACCACACCTATGCAGATCCACAGGACCGATATTTAATACTTACATCGCCCACACCACCTACACTCTGGTCAATATCTACAGCCCAAATTCTAGACAACTCCACTTTCTCTGACGCCTCGTCAAGAAGGTTAATAACTTGAGACAAGGAAACATAGTCGTGGGTGGCGACCTGAACATAATTACATAGTTACATAGTTAGTCAGGTTGAAAAAAGACACAAGTCCATCCAGTTCAACCACAAAAAATAAATAAATAAACAAACAAAATAAAAAAACACAATACAATCCCATACACCCAACTCCATACCCACAGTTGATCCAGAGGAAGGCAAAAAACCCCAGCAAAGCATGATCCAATTTGCTACAGCAGGGGAAAAAATTCCTTCCTGATCCCCCGAGAGGCAATCGGATTTACCCTGGATCAACTTTACCTATAAATGTTAATACTCAGTTATATTCTGTACATTTAGGAAAGAATCCAGGCCTTTCTTAAAGCAATCTACTGAGCTGGCCAGAACCACCTCTGGAGGGAGTCTGTTCCACATTTTCACAGCTCTTACTGTGAAGAAACCTTTCTGGTTTGGCGATCCCTCCATGGATACCTCCACTAAAAAAGGTCAACACCGGCTGGCTTTGAATCCCCTGCTCCACGACCTAGATCTCTTTGATGTATAGAGAGCACAACATGGCTTGGAACGTGACTATACGTTCTTTTCCCACTCACAGCTATCCTATTCACGCATTAACTCCTTCCTGGTGAACAAATGGACCCTCTAAAACGTCATAGACTCCACCATTGGTCTCATTTCCTGGTCGGACCATGCTCCTCGATAACCCTTGGCGACCTATGACCTAGACGAACGAGAATATGGAGACTGGATGCCTCCTTGCTAGAGGACCCTAAAGTCCAAAGAGAAATAGAAACCGAGCACCATTCCTTCTTCGAACTTAACGGACTGCCTGACACTGACAAATTTATACTTTGGTCAACCTATAAAGCTTAACTTCAAGTAATTTTCATGAAGCTGAGTAAAAGAGTGAGACGCCGAGAACCCAGCAGATTGACCAGGTTATGTCCCAAATATCCGATTTAGAAAATGAAATAAATCATCCCCCTTCCACACGCAATTCATTAAGCTTCTAGAGCTAAGACAAAAACTGCACACCCTCCTGCTCCACAAATTCAAACACAACTTTAAATTTTCCATGGCCATCTTTTATGCTCTTCGCAATAGAGCTGGGTCACTCCTAACAAAGCAAGTTAAGGCCCAACGTATGAAAGCCAAAATCCTTTCTCTCCACCACTATACTTAAAAGCAACCCTTAACCAATCCTCAAGAAATTGCAAACGTGTTCAGTGACTTTTACGCATCCCTATATAACCTCAAAATGGACCCCCTTACTCCCCAACCAACTGAAGAGCAGATTTGCAACTTTCTGGCTCCGATCAATCTACCTACAATCTCAGAGTCACAATTCGAAACCATCTACAGAAGAAATCCTCAAGGCAATCAAGGCCCTCCCTCTACATACTGTAAGTCTCCAGGAGAAGACGGCTTCTCTAATATGTTTTATAAAAAATTTGCCGACATCCTAGTTCCTAAACGAACAGACCTCTTTAATACTGCTGGTTTCGCTGGCTCCTTGCCTACAGATATGTTACGCTCACTTATAACCACCATCCCAAAGCCTGGGAAGGACACCTCTGTTGCCTCTATCTATAGGTCAATATCACTCCTGAACACTGACATCAAGCTACTTGCCAAAGTTATTGCCAACAGACTAATAGTGTTTCTCCCAGAACTGGTACACCCAGACCAACAAGAAGGGTGCTCAACCTCATCTACCATGCATCACAAGCTCAAACGCCTTCTCTCACTTCTATCCCTTGATGCAGAGTTGGCCTTTGATAGAGTTCACTGGACGTTCCTCCAGGAAGTGCTGACTAAATTTGGTATTACAGGATGGTTCCAAAATGCGATCTTATCCTTATACTCCAACCCATCTGTTAAAGTATTCACCAGGGGGGACGTTATCCAACCCCTTCAAAATCTCTAATGCCCTGTACACACGATCGGTCCATCCGATGAAAACGGTCTGATGGACCGTTTTCATCAGTTAACCGATGAAGCTGACTGATGATCAGTCGTGCCTACACACCATCAGTTAAAAAAACGATTGTGTCAGAACGCGGTGACGTAAAACACAACGACGTGCTGAAAAAAAATGAAGTTCAATGCTTCCAAGCATGCGTCGACTTGATTCTGAGCATGTGTGGATTATTTTTTTTCTATCGGTTAGGTATCCATCGGTTAAATTTAAAACAAGATTGTTTTTTTTTTAACCTATGGATAAATAACCAATGGGGCCTACACACGATCGGTTTGGTCTGATGAAAACGGTCCATCAGATTGTTCTCATCGGTTTGTCCGATCGTGTGTACACGGCATTACGTTACACGACAGGGGTGCCCCCTCCCCCCACTCATCTTTGCCCTTTTAATGGAACATTTGCCTCTAAAATCACATCCGATCAGCTAATCTCAGGCATCCCATGCAATGACATAGACCACAAAATTAGTCTATACGCAGATGACGTGGTTCTGATGATCACCAATCCCACCCAGTCTCTACAGGCAATACAAAACATCCTCCACCAATTTAGCTCCATATCCTATTACAAACTCAACTCTACAAAATCTGTATTCCTCTGCATACATCTCCCACCACGAATAGCTACACGCCTGAAATCCAACACTTCTTACATGTGGAAGAGCACATTTATACCATACTTGGGATTTCAGCTTGCCTCCAACCTAAAACGATTGAAAGATTTAAACTTCCAGACCTTCTCCAGAAACGTACCTACAATACTGAAATCTCTACGTAGCATGGGCCTCTCTACCCTGGGTCGTATAACTACCCTCAAAATGATAATACTACCAAAAAGTCTCTACTTATTTCGAACACTCACCCTGCCTGTTCCTCGCTCCCTCCTGACCTCAATCCAAAGTCAACTAACTACATTTATCTGGAATTCTGAACTGCCTAGATGTGCTGGCTACATAATCACTAGACCCCACAGGAATGATGGAGTAGGATTGCCCCATAGTGGCAATTATTACTACGCCTCAATTTTAGACCAACAATACTATTGGTGACATCCCACGCCCGTAAAACAATGGTTGATCATGGAAGCCTCCTACCCACAGCCTGTTACTAGAGTTGAGCGGACACCTGGATGTTCGGGTTCGGACCCGAACCCGGACTTTGAAAAAAAAGTTCGGGTTCGGGACCAAACCCTACCCGAACTTTGACCCGAACCCCATTGAATTCAATGGGGACCCAGACTTTTGACTACAAAAATGTCTCTAAAAAACTAAGGGAAAGGGCTGGAGGGCTGCAAATGGCAGCAACATGTCAGGAAGAGCATGGCAAGTACTCTGGAAATAAATGTGGATAGGGAAATAACTTAAAATAACATAAAAAAAAAATATAATGATTTTGACCTAGGAGGACGAGGTCCATACAGTTTTGTTCAAAATTATTCAACCCCCCAATGCTGTAAAGGGTTTTAGGGAATTTAGTGTACATTTGTAATTGTATTCAGAATGAAATCCTACAAGGACTTCTTAAAGAACCATATGCAACTAAAATGACATCAATTGGTTTTGTAATACAGTAGTAAATGTTTATTTTGTGAATTCTTCATTTACACAATTATTCAACCCCTTAAAGACTACCACTCTGAAGAACAGAGGTTCATTGAAGTGTTTTCAATCAGGTATTGAAAACAACTGTGGATGTCAGGGAGCAGCAATAAAGCCTAATAAGCACCAGGAAGACAAGAGAAGAGGTGATTACTCTTCACAGGAAGGGCAATGGCTATAAGAAGATTGCAAAGATGTTAAACATACCAAGAGACACCATAGGAAGCATCATTCGCAAATTCAAGGCAAAGGGCACTGTTGAAACACTACCTGGTCATGGCAGAAGATGCTGACTTCGACTGCTGTGCGCTACCTGAAGCGTAGAGTGGAGAAAAGTCCCCGTGTGACTGCTGAGGAACTGAGAAAAGATTTGTCAGATGTGGGTACTGAAGTTTCTGCTCAGACAATACGGCGCACACTGCGTAATGAAGGCTTCCATGCCAGAACTCCCAGGCGCACCCCCTTGCTGTCTCCAAAGAATAAGTAGAGTCGACTGCAGTATGCCAAAAGTCATGTGGACAAACCACACAAGTTTTGGGATTGTGTTCTGTGGACTGATGAAACAAAATTAGAACTGTTTGGGCAAATGGATCAACCTAATGTTTGGAGGAGGAAGAACAAGGCCTATGATGAAAAGAACACCTTGCCTACTGTGAAGCATGGCGGGGGTCAATCATGCTTTGGGGCTGTTTTGCTTCTGCAGGTACAGGGAAGCTTCAGCATGTGCAAGGTACCATGAATTCTCTTCAGTACCAGGAGATATTGGATGACAATGTGATGCAGTCCGTCACAAACCTGAGGCTTGGGAGACGTTGGACCTTTCAACAGAACAATGATCCCAAGCATACCTCCAAGCAGGGCCGTCTTTACCGCAGTGCAAATGGGGCAGGTGCCCTGGGCCCTGTCACTGTTGGGGGCCCAAAGCAACCCCCTTTAAAAAAAAAAAAAAAAAAAAAAAACATTTTTTTTTTTTTTAGGGGTCCGGAGGCCCCCAGGGCCCCAGATGGCAACCCCCCTTTTTTTATTTTTTTTTAAATAATAAAAAAAAATTATATATTTTTATTAAAGGGACAATTTTTTAATATATTTTTATTTTATTTTTTATTAAAGGGCCAATTTTTTTTAGAGGTCTGGGGGTCCCCAGGGGCCCATAGTTCCCCAGGGCCCCGGATGACAACCCCCTTTTTTTAATAAAAAAAAATTGTTTTATATATATATATATATATATATATATATATATATATATATATATGTTTATTATTATTATTATTATAGGACCCAGAGGTCCCCAGGGCCCCGGATGGCAACCCCCCTTTTTTTTTATAAAAAATATTTTTTTTATATATTTTATTTCTTTTTATATATATATATATATATATATATATATATATATATATATATATATTTATTATTAAAGGGCTCAGAGGTCCCCATGTGGCAAACACCCTTTATCTTTTTTTATAAATGTTTATTTTTTTATTTTTGTTTATATATTTGTTTTATTTATTTTTAATTTAAGGGCCCAGAGGTCCCCAGGGCCCTGGATGGCAACCCCCCCTTTTTTTTTTTATAAATGTTTCTTTATATATATTTTTTATTAAAGGGCCCAGAGGTCCCGGATGGCAACCCCCTTTTTTTTGTAATTTATTTTTATAAAAAAAAAAATATTAAAGGGCCCAGAGGTCCCCAGATGGCAACCCCCTTTTTAAAATATATTTTATATATATATTTTTTATTTCTTTTTTTCTTTTTATTAAAGGGCCCAGGGGTCCCCAGATGGCTACACCCCTTTTTTATATATATTTTTCTTTATTTCTTTCTTTGTTTCTTTTTTTGTAAAGGGCCCCCCGCTTCTAAATTTGCGGCAGCCCCCCCCCTGCTTCTCAATTTCAGGCGGCAGCACCCCCCATCCCGGTTCTCTGCTCCAGGGGGCCCATGCCTGAAGCTGTGTAAGTGGCCCCATAATTCCTGATGGCGGCCCTGCCTCCCGTTAAGCCCCTGTGCTGCCCACAAATCAGGCTGAAAATCATCAGCGGCATGCAGCCAGTGACAGTACTGCTTCCCTTCCCAGTGTTTTAAAATGTACAGCACCCCTGACTTCCCTTTAGACGCGCACTTCTCCCTTCCTGCCACTGGATGCTGCTTGTATATAAAAGTGAATTAGAATGTGATTTTATAACATCCCCAGTTTGCTCTTCCTGAGGCTGACTTCTTCATGTCCTGCTCCTCAAGGTATGTCACTGTTTGCTAATCTATATTGTAAATAGAAGTTTTCTGTAGAGTGTGCCCAAAGTCTTTATAATATTTGATGATTCACTGCAGGTCTGGTCAGTGTTTTAAAAAGTTCCTCTATTTTACACATGGCATGGCATGGGGTCACAGCACCGTCTGTCCATTCTGCTTTAGCACCATGGGACCCCATGCCATGCCATGTGTAAAATAGAGGAACTCTTTAAATCACAGACCAGACCTGCAGTCCAGGCTGAGTAAAGCCTCAGCGTACATGACATTACTGTCTGTATTTAACTGCTTGATGGGCTTATTTTGGGCCTGGCTGGTTCACATGTATGTGTTTTGGCGGCCCACATTTGCGCAGGCACAGCAGCCCATTCATTTGAATGGGCCGCCATGCCTGCGTTTCCTGCAAAGAAAAGCGCATGCCTCATGTAATAGGCTGCACACACGGCACGCCTATGCCCATCAAGCACTGAAATACAGCACTGTCTGTCCATTCTGCTGTCTGCTGTGACTTATCTGCAGTTCCCGCACTGTCAAACTTGCTGCATTTTTAGACGTTTAGGTCACGCTTTTAAAAACACAGTGCGTTTGTGTGTGCAAGAACTGCAGGTAAGTAGCATGGTGCAAAAGCAGAATGGATTTCAAGGCAACTGTATTTTTAAAATGCTAAATGCACCTTTTTTCTGCAGGAAACAAAGGCATGGCAGCCCATTCAAATCAATGGGCTGCTGTACCTGCACAAATAAGGACCGCCAAAACATACATGTGAACCAGCCAGGCCCAAAATAAGCTGGAGGGGGGCCCAAAAAAAATGTTTGCCCTGGGCCCAAACCATATTAAAGACGGCCCTGCCTCCAAGTCCACTAGAGCATGGTTGCAGATTAAAGGCTGGAACATTTTGGAGTGGCCATCGCAGTCACCAGACTTAAATCCGATTGAGAACCTCTGGTGGGACTTAAAGAAAGCAGTTGCAGTGCGCAAGCCTAAGAATGTGACTGAAGGTGGAAGCAGCGGTGGAGGTAGCCAACACAGCAGGTTTTGGTTTTTAATTGATTTATTTTTTAAATTAGGGTAAACCCCAAAAGAGTGAGAAAGATCTAGGGTTGCTACCTCATCCCTTTAAACCTGAACACAGAGTAATTACACAGGTTCTGGGGCTAATTTAATGTCGATAAGGCACCAAGTGAGTTTAATTAGCAGCACCTTAATCAGCCAGAGAACCTGTGTAATTAATATGCTTTTGCTTTTAAAGGGATGAGATGGTAACCCTAGAAAGATCAGAAAAAAAACAATGGCTGGGTAAGGCCGGCCCGGTGTCTATTCTGCACAAGGTATGGACAAGTCCTCTGGGATCCATGCCTGGTTCATTTTAATGAACGTGAGCTTGTCCACATTGGCTCTGGACAGGCGGCTGCGCTTGTCTGTTATAACGCCCCCCTGCCGTGCTAAATACACGTTCAGACAATACACTGGCCGCAGGGCATGTCAGCACCTCCAAGGTGTAAAGGGCAAGCTCAGGCCATGTGCCCAATTTGGAGACCCAGAAGTTTAAGGGGGCATAGCCGTCATTCAGTACGTGTAGGCGTGTGCACACATACTGCTCCACCATGTTGCTGAAATGCTGCCTCCTGCTAAAACGTTCCATATCAGCTGGTGGTGCTGTTTGTTGTGGCGTGCTGACAAAGCTTTTCCACATTTCAGCCATGCTAACCCTGCCTTCTGAGGTGCTGGCCTGCCCCTGCTGCGTTGGCGACCTCTTCCTCCTCCTCTGCCTTCGCCTTCTGCTTCCACTGTGCCCCCGCTGCCAGGTGGGAATTGCACCAGCATCGCGTCTACCAGTGTGCGCTTGTACTCGCGCATCTTGCGTTCACGCTCCAGTGAGGGAATTAAAGATGGTACATTGTCCTTGTAATGGGGATCCAGCAGCGTGGCCACCCAGTAATCAGCACCTGTTATAATGTGCGAAACACGCCGGTCGTTGCGGAGACACTGCAGCATGTAATTGCTCATGTGTGCCAGGCTGCCCAGAGGCAACGAAAAGCTGTCCTCTGTGGGAGGTGTATCATCTGTGTCCTCTGTATCCCCCCAGCCACGCACCAGTAATGGCCATGAGCTGGTCTGGATGCCATCCTGCTGTGAACATGGTTCCTCCTCCTCCTCCATGTCCTCCTCCTCCTCATCCTCCACCGCGTCATCCTCCAGAACTGTGCCCTTGCTGGACAATTGTGTACCTGGCCTTTGTTGGTGCACGAACCCACCCTCAGAGCCACTTGTGAATGACTGCCCTGAAAGCCTTGGAAATGATCCCGATTCCTCCTCCTCCTGTGCCACATCCTCTTCCATCATCGCCCGTAGCGTTTTTTCAAGGAGGCATAGAACTAGGATAGTCACGCTGAGAGCGGCGTCATCGGCACTGGCCATGTTGGTGGAGTACTCGAAACAGCGCAACAAGGCACACAGGTATCGCATGGAGGCCCAGTTATTGGTGGTGAAGTGGTTCTGTTCCGCAGAGTGACTCACGCGTGCGTGCTGCAGCTGAAACTCCACTATCGCCTGCTGCTGCTCGCACAGTCTGGCCAGCATGTGCAAGGTGGAGTTCCACCTTGTGGGCACATCACATATGAGGCGGTGAGCGGGAAGGCCAAAGTTACGTTGCAGAGCTGCCAGGCGAGCAGCAGCAGGGTGAGAACGCCGAAAGTGCGCACAGACGGACCGCACTTTCTGCAGCAGCTGTGGCATATCGGGGTAAGTTTTCAGGAAAACTCTGCACCACCAAATTCAGCACATGCACCAGGCAAGGGATGTGCGTCAAACCGGCTACGCCCAGAGCTGCTACGAGATTTCGCCCGTTATCGCACACCACCAGACCCGGCTCATCGGTCTGTTGTTCCATGTCCCTCCACAACTCCTGTGCGGTGTGTGGTTTTTCCCCCAAACAGGAAAGTTTTAAAACTGCCTGCTGGCGTTTACCCATGGCTGTGCTGAAGTTGGTGATGAATTTGTTACACTGACTGAATGAGGAGGCGGTAGAGGATGAGGAAGCAGAGTAGGAGGAGTTAGGAACAGGAGGCAAATTGAAGCACCCTGCAATCCTCGGTGGTGGAAGGACATGCGCCAAACTGCTATCCACCTCAGGCCCAGCCGCCACTGCATTTACCCAGTGCGCTGTTAGGGAGATATAACGTCCCTGACCGTGCTAACTGGTCCACGTATCTGTAGTTAGGTGGACCTTGGCACAGATGGCGTTGCACAGTGCACACCTGATTTTGTCCCCCACTTGGTTGTGCAGGGAAGGGATGGCTCGCCTGGAAAAGTAGTGGCGGCTGGGCACGACGTACTGTGGGACAGCCAATGCCATCAGGCTTTTAAAACTCTGCGTCTCCACCAGACGGAATGACAGCATTTCAAAGGCCAGTAATTTTGAAATGCTGGCATTCAGGGCCAGGGATCGGGGGTGGGTAGGGGGGTACTTTCTCTTCCGCTCCAGTGTTTGGGAGATAAAGAGCTGAATGCTTCCATGGGACATTGTGGAGATATTTGGGGACCCAGGTGGTAGTGTTGCTTGCCGGTCCTCTAATTGAGGGGTGGCAGGTGTCACTGTCACTACAGAGGTGGATGAAGAGGCCGAGAGGCCTGAGACTGATGCAGAAGAGGAAGCAGGAGGAGCCAGAGACCTTTCTTGGTTTTTGATGTGTCTACTCCACTGCAGCTCGTGCTTTGCACTTAGATGCCTGGTCATGCAGATTGTGCTCAGGTTGAGAATGTTTATGCCTAGTTCAGGCTCTGATTGCACAACGTGCAAACCACGCGTGTCTTGTCATCAGCACATTGTGTGAAGAACTGCCACGCTAGGGAACTCCTTGGACCTGGCTTTGGTGTGCTCGGTCCCTTGCTGCGTTGGGCAGTAGCAGGCGTACTGTCTAGGGGACGTACGCTCTGCTTTGGCACCCTGTTGGCAACTGTGTTTCATCATCATCCAAGACGTGCTGCGATGGTCCCCCCATGTACTCATCTTGAAATATAAGTGGTTGGGCATCAGTGCACTCAATCTCTTCCACTTCTGGGGCTGGGCTAGGTGGATGGCCCTGGGAACACATGCTAACAGACTCATCAAAAAGAAGAAGAGACTGCTGCATGATTTGGGGCTCAGACTGCTTGGCTGATTTGCAAGGGGGTGAAGTGAAAGACTGATGGTGGACATCGGCTGCAGGCGCCAACTCTGAACTTTCAGCACAAGACTGGTTGGAAAACAATGTGAAGGAACTGGAGGCACTGTCATCAACCCAATCTACTACCGCCTGTTCTGCTCCTGGCCTCAACCTTCGTAGAGCTGGATTAGGCTCGACCAAATACCGCTGCAGGCTCTGTCGGCTACTCGCACCTGAGAAAGGTGTTTCACTTGTGCGTGTAGCTGGCACAGATCGACCACGTCCTCTCCCTGTAACAGGTGCTCCACCAGCAGCACCACGACCGCGGCCACGTCCCTTATTTGACGTTTTCCTCATATTTCTCAAAATATGGATTTAAATATTTAAATACAACAATAGTGTAATATGGTGAAATAGGCAGAGATTCACCTATATATTTCTCTACCTATAGCAAGAAGCAGGAACCTAGCCCTAAACAATGTACTGCACAGACAGTATATCACAGGGGACAGGTAGAGTGCTGGTTAAATAGGCAGAGATTCACCTATATATTTCTCTACCTATAGCAAGAAGCAGGAACCTAGCCCTAAACAATGTACTGCATAGACAGTATATCACAGGGGACAGGTAGAGTGCTGGTGAAATCGGCAGAGATTCACCTATATATTTCTCTACCTATAGCAAGAAGCAGGAACCTAGCCCTAAACAATGTACTGCACAGACAGTATATCACAGGGGACAGGTAGAGTGCTGGTGAAATAGGCAGAGATTCACCTATATATTTCTCTAC
Source organism: Rana temporaria (assembly GCF_905171775.1). NCBI lineage: Eukaryota > Metazoa > Chordata > Amphibia > Anura > Ranidae > Rana > Rana temporaria. Next base: position 140,955,103 of record NC_053496.1, on the reverse strand, counting down.
CTATAGCAAGAAGCAGGAACCTAGCCCTAAACAATGTACTGCACAGACAGTATATCACAGGGGACAGGTGGAGTGCTGGAGAAATATGCAGAGAGTCACCTATAGATTGCTGTCCCCATAGGAAATAGCTGGAACCTCTCCCTCAACTATGTACTGGACACACACAGTATATCACAGGTGGTGACAGGTGCAGTGCTGTTGAAATATACAGAGTCACCTATAGATTGCTGTCCCTATAGGAAATATCTGGAACCTCTCCCTCAACTATGTACTGGACACACACAGTATATCACAGGTGGTGACAGGTGCAGTGCTGTTGAAATATACAGAGTCACCTATAGATTGCTGTCCCTATAGGAAATATCTGGAACCTCTCCCTCAACTATGTACTGCACACACACACAGTATATCACAGGTGCACAGGTGGTGGCAGGTGCAGTGCTGTTGAAATATACAGAGTCACCTATAGATTGCTGTCCCTATAGGAAATATCTGGAACCTCTCCCTCAACTATGTACTGGACACACACAGTATATCACAGGTGCACAGGTGGTGACAGGTGCAGTGCTGTTGAAATATACAGAGTCACCTATAGATTGCTGTCCCTATAGGAAATATCTGAAACCTCTCCCTCAACTATGTACTGGACACACACAGTATATCACAGGTGCACAGGTGGTGACAGATGCAGTGCTGTTGAAATATACAGAGTCACCTATAGATTGCTGTCCCTATAGGAAATTTCTGGAACCTCTCCCTCAACTATGTACTGGACACACAGTATATCACAGGTGCACAGGTGGTGACAAGTGCAGTGCTGTTGAAATATACATAGTCACCTATAGATTGCTGTCCCTATAGGAAATATCTGGAACCTCTCCCTCAACTATGTACTGGACACACACAGTATATCACAGGTGGTGACAGGTGCAGTGCTGTTGAAATATACAGAGTCACCTATAGATTGCTGTCCCTATAGGAAATATCTGGAACCTCTCCCTCAACTATGTACTGGACACACACAGTATATCACAGGTGCACATGTGGTGGCAGGTGCAGTGCTGTTGAAATATACAGAGTCACCTATAGATTGCTGTCCCTATAGGAAATATCTGGAACCTCTCCCTCAACTATGTACTGGACACACACAGTATATCACAGGTGGTAACAGGTGCAGTGCTGTTGAAATATACAGAGTCACCTATAGATTGCTGTCCCTATAGGAAATATCTGGAACCTCTCCCTCAACTATGTACTGGACACACACAGTATATCACAGGTGCACAGGTGGTGACATGTGCAGTGCTGTTGAAATATACAGAGTCACCTCCAGATTGCTGTCCCTATAGGAAATATCTGGACCCTCTCCCTCAACTATGTACTGCACACACACAGTATATCACAGATGCACATGTGGTGGCAGGTGCAGTGCTGTTGAAATATACAGAGTCACCTATAGATTTCTGCCCCTATAGGAAATATCTGGAACCTCTCCCTCAACTATGTACTGGACACACACAGTATATCACAGGTGCACATGTGGTGGCAGGTGCAGTGCTGTTGAAATATACAGAGTCACCTATAGATTGCTGTCCCTATAGGAAGTATCTGGAACCTCTCCCTCAACTATGTACTGGACACACACAGTATATCACAGGTGCACAGGTGGTGACAGGTGCAGTGCTGTTTAAATATACAGAGTCACCTATAGATTGCTGTCCCTATAGCTGAACAAAATTCCTAAACTATATGAAGCAGATGTCACAGAAATAAAGAGTGCTTGTTTAGATTTCTGAAGCAGGATACACCTATCTGACACTGTCCCTCAATAAACAGCAACCTGTCCCTATAGCAAATAGCTGAACAAAATTCCTAAACTATATGAAGCAGATGTCACAGAAATAAAGAGTGCTTGTTTAGATTTCTGAAGCAGGATACACCTCTCTGACACTGTCCCTCAATAAACAGCAACCTGTCCCTATAGCAAATAGCTGAACAAAATGCATAAACTATATGAAGCAGATGTCACAGAAATAAAGAGTGCTTGTTTAGATTTCTGAAGCAGGATACACCTCTCTGACACTGTCCCTCAATAAACAGGAGCCTGTCCCTACCATAGCTACAGCAGAGTGACGAGCCATAAACCATAAGATGAGGCAGATCTCAAAGAAATAAAGAGTGCTTGTGTAGATTTCTGAAGCAGGATACACCTCTCTGACACTGTCCCTCAACCAGCAGCAGCCTCTCCCTACACTAGCTAATGCAGAGTGACGACCTGTGCTGTGTGCCTCTATCTAATATAGAGGCTAGTCACATGCTGGGTCACATGCTGCACTGGCCAATCACAGCCATGCCATTAGTAGGCATGGCTGTGATGGCTTCCTAGTAACTCTAGTATAACAAATGGCGATTAGCTGCCGTGCAGCGCGCCATAAAATAGCCGAACTCAGAACCCTAAACCCGAACTTTTTCCAATTATTCGGGTGCAAAAAAAAAAACAAAGTCCGTACCGAACCCAAACTTTACAGTTCGGGTTCGCTCAACCCTACCTGCTACTCTATTAGACCATCTCCTACTAATAACAGCCGGATACTCCCCAACCCTATGGTTCACTAACCCTATGGTCTCTGCCTCACTGTTCTTCTTACTGCGTACCCCCATGACTCACCAAGTAGATCACTACCAATACCACTAAAAGCCATTTCTTCCCGCATTCCCGATTTGGACCTCTCCCAGTGGCACTCTGCTGGCATTCTGACCGTCTGTGATGTGTGTAAGCCCTTCAAGATAAATTCAATCTCCCAAGATCTGAAGCTTACACATACGCTCTAATCTCTCACTTCCTGAACACATCTAAACTACCCTCCATAGTGAAAATCTCTGCACCCATATACTTATACTACTTCTCGACCCCATGCCCAAGCAGAGGTATCTCCTTGATGTACTCCTGACTTAGCGACACCAAACCCTGCTTATAAGTACATTCCCTAAATAAATGGGCTGAAGAATTAAATGTCCCTTTTACCCAAAACCAGTGGATAGGAGCATTTACAGAAACCTTTAAGGCCTCTCACTGCACCAACCACTTGGAATCCTATCAAATAACTAGCCACAGATGGTATCTAATGCTCTATCGACTATCTAAGATGTACCCTGGTCAACCACCATCCTGTTGGAGAAATTGTGGTGGCATAGGCTCCATCGCACATACCCTCTGGTTCTGTAAATCCTTGAGTTCCTTCTGGAATCAAATATTCTCCCTAGTCTCCTTCATTGTTGGGACATCCTGGTCCCCATCTCCTGCTCTAGCCCTGCTGCATATTGGCATCGAAAAAATTCGATCTCAGTCCCGATGTGTTGTCATCCACCTGCTCCATGCTGCCAAATTAAACATCACCAGGCTATGGAAAACTGCTACAATCCCATCCATTTCAAGCACTATCACTGATCTTAACTTTCAATGTGAAATGGAGAGAATAGTAGCTAGGAAAAACTCACACTTAGAGAGTATTTCACATGCCGGGCTTCAGTGGGGTACAGGCAGCCATACAAACACCCCGGGCACTTGCTTATTGGATGTCTTACCAATCACCCTTAAGAGGCTTGAGCCCTTATTTGTATGACTGGTTCGTGGTATCGGGATACCATCTGCTGGCCGAGATGTCCATCTTAATCTCTCTAGTTATCCCCGACTGATACCACGCTCTATGATGCACAGAGACTGACCTTGGTGTTTCCAGTGGCCGACTCTCCAACATGCGATGTCCATCACGACGCATTTGCGAGTGACGTCATTTGCACCTTGTTGGATTGACGCATGCGCACCAGCATCAAAAAGACGTCTGCTTCCTGCTCGGGATGGGGGAAGGACAAATTGTGTCATTCAGCCATCATTTTCTGACAGAGGATTTGCGAGAGAGAAGGTTTGCACCTCTGCTCTCCCCCTCTACGCCAGATTCTTTGACCCCACGATAGGTAAGAATCATTGTTAGTCACCAAATCTATGGTTTTGATTTCACCATACATTTAAGGGGTGTCTTGATACCATCCAAAGACAATCTATATGTCTCACAGTAACGGAGAGACAAGTGTTTGACCCACTTCCCCCCTGTCTGGTTGACATAAAGGCTCCATCTCAACCCTTGCATTGTTACTCAATATGGAACAAGATATATACCCATTTCTTCTTTTAGGACATTACTGGCTGAATCTTGGTTGGAGGTGGATTTAATTAAGCCCACACAGTTTGAAGGGACCTTCGCTGTTACTATTCCATCCTGGGCTCTCCATTCTAGTGAATACCACCTATGCCCTCTCTACTTCCCAATTTCAGCAGCTGAACACTCTTTTCAATGGGAAAAGGGCAATCAATTGGTTACAATTACATTTTATATGATTCAGGTAAATCTCTTATATTTAAACAAGTTGATTTCTATTTGGTTAATTAGAGTTCATCTAAACACCTTTTTTGTCTGCACTTAATTGCAAAGTCACACGCTCTGAGGTGAGCATTAAGGGCCTAATCCTCAAAAAAAATGGCGCAACGTAACTTTTTCCATTTAAGTTACACCGCCGCAAAATCTCTAACTAAGTGCCCGATCCACAAAGTACTTACCTAGAAATTTTGAGCGGTGTAACTTAAATCGGGCCGGCGCAAGGCGTTCCTCTTCTCCAGGGGGCGATTACCATTTAAATGAGGCGCGCTCCCGCGCCGGCCGTACTGCGCATGCTCGTGACGTCATTTTCCCGACGTGCATAGCGCGAAATTACGTTACGTCGGGCTTTGTGGATTGCGACGGGACAATAAAGCTGCGTCGGGTACTACATTCCATTCCGGTACTTAGTCCTTCCTCTCCCCCCCCCACGGGTGGTCGTCTGACATTGGTCCCTTTTCTGACCTCTCGGGGAGGGAGTATGCAGGGCTGACCGCTGTGAGTGGTTGCACTTTCCCAATATGTTTAATATGTCTCTCAGATGTAACAGTTCCTGCCTGTACTGTAGTGGAAATGTGCTCCCATGATTGTGATATTTGCCTTTATTGCGTCCCTGTTCTCACTGTAGTCCGGTGTCTCATGTCTTATTGACGCATTGGTTTATATGTTTGTAAACTGAAAATTTTCCAATAAAAATTTAATTGAAAAAAAAAAAAAAAAAAGCTGCGTCGGGTAAAAAAAAAGATACGGCGCCAAAAAAAAATTCAAATTTAAAAAAAATCGCGTCGCAAGCAAGAAAGGTCTGTTTTTACAAGGTGTAAACAGTTTACACCTTGTAAAAGCAGCCCTAATTTTGCATTTGCAAAATTAAACTTACAGAGAAAAAACGAAGCTGAAAAGCTTCGTGGATCTCCGTAAGTCCTAATTTGCATACCCGAGGCGGCATTTCGACGCGAAATGCCCCCAGCGGCGGATGCGGTACTGCATCCTAAGATCCGGCAGTGTAATTCAATTACACATGCCGGATCTTCGTCCTAACTATGGGAAACTGATTCTGTGGATCAGTTCCATAGTTAGGACCAGGGATACGACGGAGTAACAGCAGTTACTCCGTCGTATTTCTTTTGAGGATTTGGCCCTAAATACCTAAGGGGAGCACCAGAGTGAGAAACACCACGGCATGTTCTGGATCACCTAATAGTTTTGTAATCGCAGCAACTTTATTACACCTAGCAGTTTTATAATCGCATGAAGTTTATAATCGCATGAACTTTATTACACCTGGATAAACTCTTTTTGGATACCATACACGTGCACAGGAGCACTTCTTTGAACAACCCAGCAATGCAATATTGATAAACTATATAATACTGGATGCTATGCACATGCACAGGAGCACTTTTTTATGCATCAGTGGGTCACTTATAATCTATACAGGATCATAAAAGTGGGAATTGCACTTCTTTGCACAGTAGCACTTTATAATAATTATAATCATTGTTTATGCTTTTATATACACATCTTTTATATATAATTTTTTATATATTTAATATATGTGCTTATTTATTGCACTATTGTCACTTTCCACTGTTCGGAACAACGTTTTTTTTTTTACTATCGGAGGATTCTATGGGCCAGATCCACGTACATCGGCGCATATCTAGACCGGTTAACACATCTCATTTATGTTACGCCGGCTCAATTTAGAGAGGCAAGTACCGTATCCACAGAGTATTTGCGTCCAAATATGCGCCGGCGTAATGTAAATTACGAGGCGTAAGGCGGGGTAATTGAAAGTGGGAAGGAAGTGGGCGTGTTCCATTGAAATGAGCCGTGACCCCATGCAAATGAAGGGCCGGCCAGACTGCGCATGCGCGCATGACGCTGACTATGTTCAGCGCCTCTCTGCGCATGCTCAGAACTCAGCCCGGCGTAATCAGTGAGATATGAACTAGGCCCAGGGTAATTAGTGAGATACGCCCAGTGCATAAATAGGCCCAGACATACGCCCTTTCATTGCAAAAGTGCATCCATTTGTTTCCCCCCCTGAAGCAAGGTGCTTTTGTTCCGTTGTCTGTTGCTGTTTGTTGGTTTGTGTCAGTGTGTTATTGGAGAGTGTTATTGGAGAGTGTTATTGGAGATTGTTTTTGCTGTTTGTTTTTTGTGTTTGTTTTTGCTGTTTGTTTTTGGTGAGTGTTTTTGGTGATTGTTTTTGGTGAGTGTTTGTTGCAGAGATGACAACAAGGAAGAGGAAGTTGAACTTCTCTCTGCGGGAGAAGGAGATCATTGCCAGGGCCATGACCTAATATGATCGTTACCTCCATGGGCCTGAGAGTCGGGACACCACCGCGGCCAGGAAGAAGGAGATCTTGCAGATTATTGCAGACAATGTAAATGCATCGGGGTGTGAGACCAGGACCCCCAATGAGATCCTTAAAAAGATAAATGATCTCAGGCTCCTGGTGAAAGGTAAGCTGGCAAAGATCGTGGCTCATGCCAGGAGCACTGGAGGGGGACCACCATGCACTATTAGGCTGACTGCTGAGGAGCGGCTGGTGGCCCAGTGCCTCCACAGACAGCACGTGGAGGGGCTGCCTGGATTTGACTCAATTGAGGAGCTCGTGAGGGCAGGTAAGTGTGTTTTTTTTTCCTATCTGGTGTGTAGCATGTGTGGGGGGGAGGGAATATGTGACAAGTGTGTGGATCCTCCAACCTGTGTATGTTTTGTGTCATCCACAGATGTGCAGGAGGGTGCTGGGCCATCTGGCCAGTCCGCACCATCCCCCGGACATCAGGCTGATGCAGACCCCCAGGAAAGCCCGGAGTCCTCTGTGCAGGGGAGTACCCACAGCTCTCCTCATGAGGAGGTTGAGGAGGAGGAGGTTGAGGAGGAGGAGGTCACCAGTGCCAATGAGGTCACGCTCCATTTGGAGGAGGCTCCCCCTAGGGCTGGCACCAGTCAGCCCTCCATCAGGGCTAGCCCCTCCCACTCATCCCCCAACAGGGCTCCCCCCCAAGGGGCTCCCCTTCTCCCAGGCCACAAGCCTCATCTAGAGGCAGGAAGGCGACCCGCAAGACCAGGGGGCTGGCAGAACTTCTGCCGGCAAATCTGCGGAGGGACCAGGCCCTTCAGACCCGCCATCTGGGTCAGGTCACCCAGACTTTGGGCCGGATGGAGGAGAGCCTGGCCTCCATCAAGGAGTTAGTTCAGGACATGGGCTGCAACTCACTGGCAATGATAAACTGCTACAATGACCTGCAGACCGCCACAGCAGGCGTGGGTCAGGAGGTGCGTGCCCTGACCCAGGCTGTCCAGGCCAATACGGCAGCCCTCAATGTGGGCCTCACACGGATTGCCCAGGCCTTGGAGGGCAGGCCGCCAGGTGGGCAGAGACCAGGGGATGCCACTCCTTCCCCTGATTCCCCCCATGAGTCTCCCCTGCGGAGCTGGGGCCGTGGCCATGGCCGTGGCCGGCCCAGGCGTGGGTCACGCCAGCGGCGTTAAGTTTTTCTCTTTTTTTGTTTTCAGTGTTTTTTTTTTACTGTGATTATGATTTGTTTTATGTTTGTGAATGATGTATGATTGTGGGGGTGACATTCCTGCCGGAAAAGGGGTGTCACCCTCAGTTGTGGTGGAGAAGGGATCCCCAGGACCAGGGAGAAGTGATCCCCAGGTCCGTGTGAATGGTGTATGAATGTACAGTGACATAATTGGAGCCTTGGCGTGGCATTGCTGCTCCCAAGTCCTGCATGGTGGGCTTGTGCTAATCCAATTTGATGAGGATGTGATGTGTCTGTGCTAGGGACCACAGTGGTGTGCATGCATGCATTCTCATTGTGCCATGATTAATGTGTGGGTTTAACGTGCAAAGATGCCTAATGCGCGCATCTAAAGCCAGTAGTATAGCTATGACCATGGATGCCCCTGGCATGTTGGCATACAGATTGTTGTCCTGCAAGTGTGGCTGCTCAGCTCGTCCCTAACGGTGTTGCTTTAGCTGACCTGCACACGTCTGGTGCAAAGTTAAAGCTGCTTTTATGAGGGGTAACTTTAGACCGGACGTACAGCTGATGCGCACAGCGCGTAGCCTGCGCCGGTCAAACATACTTTTGTGGATCGCCGTATCTCCCTCATTTGCATATTTGCATAGAAAAACAATGGTGCGTCTAGCGTATTTTTGCGCCCACGTTGCGCCGGTGTAATCTTTTTACGTCGGCCGTAAAAATCTGGTTTTCAGGCGTATCTCGTTTTGGGGATACGGCGCATAGATACGCCGTCGCATATTTACACTTACGCCGCGCATCTCGAGATACGCCGGCGTACGTGCTTTGTGGATCTGCCCCTATATGTTTCTTTTTACACTGGTATAGTGTATGATTTTGGAAAGCGCATCGTATGTATACAGTATATATATATATATATATATATATATATATATATATATATATATATATATTTATTTATTTATTTAGTAAAATTATTTGCGTAGCGTGGGTTGTCAGCTCCCAAGGCAAGACAAGTAATTTACGCCCCTAACCCAAGGACATTTGGCACTCCCTGGGTCCCTTCAACTCGTACAGTATTAAAACCCCTTATGGTACATTTTAGGATGTACCACTCTTTCTCTTTGTTCTCTTTTCTTTCCTTTTTATCTCTCTCTATCCTAATTTCTTGTTTTTTTCCTCATCCCTCTACGGTCAGCAGGGAGAGGTCAAAAATTACCCGGCCATCACTGGCAACCACCCAGCAAAGGGGAGGAGCCACCCCATGCCTAAAAATGAGCCAAGGCCGATCACTCACCCTAGCACTGGGTGGGAGGGAAGGGGCAGTGGAATGAAACACAAATGCACCACATAAATGTGGGGTGAGGGCCTCATGTAGGTCCATCTGCCAGTGGGGTGCTACAAAATGCCAAACCCCAGCACACGCAGAAATATTATGTCATGGACACTTATGTTGTAATACAATATGCATCTCATGCATTGATTAATCACAATTTTTACTGATTCCAATTTGGTGTAGCCAACTTTGATTCAGTTATCAGCGTAGCCCGATTTCCTGTTTTTATTGTTTCTACCATGGTGTCACTGAGATGATATCTACTGCTGATCATGTGGCTGTCATTAGAACGTCACATTCGGGTCTCCATACTGTTTCAAAGCGAGGCTTGACCCGCACTCATTCCTTGTGTCAGAAGTGGTGATATGACGTTGGACGCTCAAGGTTTCATAGCGAGGTCTGGTCTGTGTACCTCTCTCCTGCTTTGTCCATAGGATAGTAAGCATTCCTGAGTGATGGCTGTTACTTCAGAGTGAGGCATGACCCGCATGTTCTAATTCCTCTCCGCTGAATTTATTTATGAACGGTTCAGAGTGAGGCTTGATCAGTGTCCATCAGCGTAGCCAATCTTGTGGCACGCTCACGTGGTAAGCACAAATCATGTTTAGCCTTCTTATCGAAGTCAGAACCACATAGATATACCAGAAGTGACAACATTTACATAAGTGGTCATCAGGTTGATACGCACTTCAATTTGGGGCCACATTCTCTATATACAGTAAGCGCAGTGATTGTGGGAGGCTCACAACACAGATGATGTCTGTGTGGACGAAATGTGTTGGGTCCAGTCCTACCAACACCGTTGTGCCATTCTATGTTGTCCTTGCAAGTGTCCATGTCTCCATTTGAAATGTGAGTGTTCCTGATTTTATAATTTTTTTAATAAACCTTTTATCAATGATATCACACTATGTGGGACCCCTCTTAATTTTTTAGTTACATCATGTGAATATGTGGATATGTTCCAGTCCTCCTTCCCTCTATGATAAATCCATCAGTACATTAAATTGTGAACCCTTTGATGGAAAGTCTTTGGTCCTGACCAGTGATAGTTATCGTTGATGGTATATCTTTACTCAAACGGTGAACATCACCACAAACCTATATGACTTAAGAGGCATATGCCCCTTCAAGTCCACCTATTCTGGTAAGCCTTCACATAGTTGGTGGTTATCTCTGCAAATTTCCTTCTTCTATCGTATACCCATTGATGTTTTGGTGATGCTAATCAGCTGACTTCATGGATTAATATCAACACCCTATATCAGTGATGGCGAACCTTGGCACCCCAGATGTTTTGGAACTACATTTCCCATGATGCTCATGCACTTTGTAGTGTAGTGGAGCATCATGGGAAATGTAGTTTCAAAACATCTGGGGTGCCAAGGTTTGCCATCACTGCCCTATATGGACTCAACCCCCTCTCTTTTCACATGATTTGTATCCACTTACCTTTTTTTCACATTGGTGGACAATATTTTACTATATTTGTTTTCCCAAGCGATGATTCATTTTTCTATTTTGTACTTTCACATGTATAATTTCACATAATTCAGATCTGGTTTTATGAATAGCGACTGTATAATTGAACGCAGCACATTTTTCTGTGATTTACCATTTGCTATTGTAATTTGCTGTGCTGGCTGCTTTATATAAATTTTTTGAGCGACAGCGCAGTATTTTTTATTAACATTATGTTTGTTTTGGAGGATATTGTAAAAAAAAATAATTTCTCTATTGGTTTTTGTAAAGTATAAAATTTCCGTGCTGTAGGGTGCATGTTAAATTTAGGGATGGGAGTTTTAGTCAGGAAGTAAACAATGCGAGCACATGTGAAGTGAACTTCATGCCATGTTGTGGTAGGAAGCTGAGGGATATTTTGGGATTTAGAGCTTCTAGGATGTGTAGAGAGTGTGTCTGTTTATATATCCGATTGTTGGAGCAGGTATCTCCAAGCTAGAATGGATGCTTGAATAGATGCAGTCAGCACTGAGATATCCCATGGTTTCCATAAGTCACATTCACAAGGGTTCTTAGGATGGAGGTACGGGATAGTGCTGTTTCTATTTCAGTGCAAAATGGAATGTCTTTGTCTCTGAGCCAAAACTGAAGTTGATAAAAATGCCCAAAAGTACTATCCTACTTACCTCTTCAGTGAACCATCTCGTTTCTTTTTTCCATTTACTCTTTGACATGAATGAAGAAAGGTGAACAATAGTGTGATTCCGTATTTAATAAAATAAATTGATAAAAAACACTTGGTCTCACTCGCATGGGTATGGCATGCATTCCACTGCCTCAGAGTGCCAAAACCGGAAGTGGCTGAACAGGGGGGTAGAGTGACCAGGATGCGCCTCGACGTATGTTTCGTCGTGATGACGTCGTCAGGAACGCACGCCATACCCACGCCAGTGAGACCAAGTGTGGCGAACGCTCCACGGCATATCTGCCTTTAATCACGCCTGTTACCTCAGTGCCAAGGCTTAGGCACTTTTAAAAGTAAGCGCCCACTCGGCTTGTGTTTTTTATCAATTTATTTTATTAAATACGGAGTCACACTATGGTTCGCCTTTCTTCATTTTTTTCCTGAAAACCAACCTGGTGGAGTCCATCTCTGGGTTGTCCCTCTAGGTATCAGTACAGACCTCAGGAACAAAACTGTAATAAAGCCCCACATGCCCTTTATTTAAAAAAATAGGTCATAGTGGTCTGGTAAGTAGGCACTTATCCCTATTTTGCACTGGGTGTCGCTAGCTCCTCATTGCTGCAGTGGTGACGGTGTTAGAGCATCAAGGAATCATATTCATTGCATGGACTTTCAATTGTTCATGGCTGGTCTATTATTGCTGCATACTGGATCTTGTTTTTGCACCTTTGATTTTTATTTATCAATTCATTAATGGTTTGTCAGTACTGAGCACATTCACTTTATTGCAGGTTGATTACTGCACAATTGTATGGTTTATTTATATTGCTTTCAAAGTTACACATATATCATTCAATGATTGTTATCTAATTCACCACAGATCATTGCATCTCATTTTTGTTCACGCCTAATGTCCCGGACAGCTTGACCTTGTGGATGTCTCATTCTTGGATGGAAAAGGCCCTATTTCATTTTAGTCAGTTGGTGGATCTTAGAACCAGAAGGTTGCAGACATTTTAGGACTTGCAGGAAACCTATGACTTGCCTAGATAGGCTTTTTATAGCTACCTGCAGATACAACATTTTGCACAGTCCTTAGTTACAAATCTCCAGTTCTCACCTCTGACGGAATTCGAGAGGGTCTGTTTGGAGGGCCCATCCCCTAGGGGTATGATATTGCATATTTTTAGATCCTTCCCCATCCGGACCTTGGCATGCTTATATGTGTAAGTGGGAGCAGGCCCTGGGTGAGGAGTTACCCTTGAAATCGTGACAATTAATTTGGTCTCAGGACTCAAAGAGCTCTATCTGTACCTTGTACAAAGAAAATCAATATAAGATACTCTACCATTGGTACCAAACCCTAGACCTGCTCCACTCCATAGAGCCATTGAGCCTTCCACCCCTTCTTTCTCTAAAATGACTAGAAAGCTTCATGCGCATATATTAACTGACGCACGATGCTTGATCGCCCTTAGGTGGAAGTAGCGAGATCCTCTGTCTATGGTTGATCTGCACTCCAGGATCCGAGATGTGAAAAAGATGGAATGTCTGACCGCCTCAATAAATAACACTCTTGAGGCCCATAATTGGGTTTGGGAACTGTTGAATTTGCTGGAATCCCCTTCAATATGAAGTCTTAATAACTTGGCGATGTCCTGTGTGGATGACGATTATGGTCTCTGGGGTGGGCCCGGGTGTGGGTGGTTGGTCACTACTTTCTTTCTCCTCTACTTTTCTCTCTGTCTAGCTCAACTGTATCTTTTTCCCCTTTTTTTGTTTTGTTTTCTTCCAAAGCGCCCATTTCAGTGTTCTTGTCTACGAGGATGTGCACCATTAGATAGTTGTGCTATTGTAGTAATAATGCTGCTGTAGTTGAGATAATTGAATCTGAAATTGATATCTATCATCTCTATCTGCAGGATCTGCATGTCCTTTTTCCATATTTTATTTCTCTTTTCAAGACTGTACTGCTCATGGGCGCCTATTGGCTTTTGTCGTTTATATTCTCTTGTATGTTCTTGTCTTTTTAGTTGAAAATCAATAACAAATTGTCAGTTGAAAAAAAAAAAAGTCTATGGGAGATTAACATGAAAAATCAAAAGTGCTAATTTTAAAGGCTTATATGCATGGTATTGTCACTAAAACGTGTTTAGCCCCAGGGGACATGTATCAATGCAATTTTTTTTTTTAAAAACTAAAGTTTTTCCGAGAGCAGTCATTTTATAATGCTTAAAGTGAAACAATAAAAGTTAAATATTCCATCAAATTTCGTACCTGGGGGTGTCTATAGTATGCCTGTAGAGTGGGGCATTTTTCCCATGTTTAGAACAGTCCCTGCAGCAAAATGACATTTCTAAAGGCAAAATATATGCAATGGGTCTGCAGGAATGCAGGTCCCCAAATACCTTATGGACTGGTCCATCCATTTAAATTTGTGGTTTAACTTAAATAATTTTACAGTTTCAATTGGAACCGCTACCACTAAAGATTCAGATTTAGAAAAATGTATCTTAAAGAAAGATAATGTACTGTATAGCTCTATTTCCCTGAAGGGATTCGGGAGAGAAATCATTGGATTGGTCACTGAGAAAAGCTTATCATCTGCATATGCTGACACATTGTATTGTGTTCCTTCCACCATTATCCCCTGAATATCCACATTTAGCCAGACTCTATACAGAAATAGCTTGAGAGACAGGGAAAATAATAAAGGAGACAGTGGGCATCCCTGCTGTGTCCCATTTGTGATTGCGAAGGAAGGAGATAAAGCTCTGTTTACATTGACTTGGGCTGTAGACCCATTGTAAATACTTGGGATCCATTTGAGAATTTTTTCTCCTAATCCTATATGTAGTAGAACAGCAAACATAAACCCCCAGCCAACCCAATCAAAAGCCTTCTCTGCGTCAGTTCCAAGGAACACACATGGGATCTTGGTCGAGTTGGCTATATACACCAAATTCAAGGCTTTGATGATATTGTCTCAGGCTTCTCTTGTCAGGACGAACCCCACTTGATCCTGATGATCAAGGTTTCCAGTTGTTGTTGTAACCTTAAAGCTATGATCTTTCTGAAAATTTTCAGGTCAATATTTAATAAAGATATCGGCCTGCAACTTCCACATTGCTTAGGATCTTTGCCTTCTTTTGGTATCCCGAAATCATGGCTTTCAAGGATTCTAAATGGAAGGTAGTTGTATCTCCCAGTCCATTCATCATTTTAACTAGATACAGCCCCAAAATGGATAATAAGAGCTTATAGTACTGAACTGTGAAACCATCTGGTCCTGGTGCCTTTACCATCTTTTACAGTTTGTAGTTCTAGTGTAACTGCGACGGCCGCTCGTACATTCGTGGATCGTCGGAAATAGCTAATTTGCATACTCGACGCGGATTACGACGGGAACGCCACCCAGCGGACGCCAAAGAATTGCATCTTAGATCCGAAGGCTTCGTACGCCTGTCGGATCTAACCCAGATGCAGTCGTATCTTGTTTTAAGGATTCAAAACAAAGATACGACGCAGGAAATTTGAAAGTACGCCGGCGTATCAGTAGATACGCCGGTGTACTCGCTTTGTGGATCTGTCCCTTAGTGTCAGGGATTAGACGCATGGTGCACCAATAGATAATTTCAATTCCTAAGCACAGTGGGCCAGATTCACGAATAATTGCGGCGGCGTAACGTATCGTAGATACGTTACACCGCCGCAAGTTTTCATCGCAAGTGCCTGATTCACCAAGCACTTGCGATGAAAACCTATGCCGGCGGCCTCCGGCGTAAGGTGGGCCAATTTAAATGGGCGTGTGCCATTTAAATTAGGCGCGCGCCCGCGCCGGACCTACCGCACATGCTCCGTTTCCGAACTCCCGCCGTGCTTTGCGCGCCGTGACGTCATTTTTTCGAACGGCGACGCGCATATCGTAATTCCGTATTCCCGGACGGCTTACGCAAACGACGTTGATTTTTAAATTTCGACGCGGGAACGACGGCCATACTTTAGACAGCAATACACTTGCTGACTAAAGTTAAGGCACCAAAAAAAAAGTGTAACTTTGCGACGGGAAACTAGACTAGCGAGACGTACCGAACGCGAAAAACCGTCGTGGATCGCCGTAACTCCTAATTTGCATACCCGACGCTGGTTTATGACGCAAACTCCCCCCAGCGGCGGCCGCGGTATTGCATCTTAAGATCCGACAGTGTAAAACAATTACACCTGTCGGATCTTATGGCTATCTATGCGTAACTGATTCTATGAATCAGTCGCATAGATAGAACAACAGATAAGATGGTGTATCAGGAGATACGCCGTCGTATCTGCTTTGTGAATCTGGCCCAGTGAGATTATTTTCTCTAAAATGTGTCTCTTGAATAAATGCAATATCTATCTGTAAACTTTTTAAGTCTTGAAGCAATATGCGTCGCTTTTCAGGAATATTTAATCCCTTTACATTAAGGGACCCATAATACCATATAACAAAAGAAAAAAAATACACAATCTGTGGCAATTTTCCAGGCAGGCGATACCATTCTCTATACACCCTAATACCTCTATCTCCTTCAGGAGGAGGGGGAAGGGAAGAAAATAAAAAAATAAAAAAACAGAAACTCGGGGGGGTCTGCCTCTTTATTTGTAGGAAACTTTTGGAGAGTATGTGAGAAAAAACAAACAAACTCCTTCACGCCAAAATCTCCCACGAATAAGTATAAAAAATATATGGGATCAGTGATAAACAAAATCAAAATGTGTATCCCTTAATAGGGATTATATAAAACATATTCATGTATTCTACAAAAGTGTGTTTCTATTAACAGGGATTTAAGTGAAAATTATTCTTATATATTTATTCATATATAAGTGATCAAATAATGGATTTTTATCATATTCCAGTGTAAAAAAAATGGAGGATTAATAGTTAAAATAAAATTAAGAAAATGTTTAAATGATGAAATCCAAGACCATAGTGTCGATCTCACAATAAAAATGAAAAGAGAAGTCCAGCCTGAGCTTTTTAGGCTGGGCTTCTCCTATGGGACACAGGAGTGCAATTTGTTTTGCACTCCTGTGACCCGTTTTCAGCGGAGAGCAGTCTGAATTTCGCTCTCCGCTAACGTCACTGCCATCAGTCGGGCAGCTCGTCATTCACAAGGAAACCACTGCAGGCATCAATGAAAAGTTAACGACACCCCCAGATTTGTCAGCAAATCGCAGTGTAAAGTGTGAAATGGTGCAGGGATCAGATTGCAAAAATATGAACACCCATGCGGTACGACTCCAGTGCGGACCAAAAAGAGGGTCCTGCACCACTTTGGTGTGGATGTGACGCGATCCCGGCCGCACAGTTTGTATGGCTGAAACACAGACACTGCATGCGATCCGAACAGCAATGCAATGCAAATAACATGAGATGTCTGGCATCGCACCAGTGTGAACCAGGCCCAAACCAGTGAAGTTGTGTTAGTCTCTATACTTCAATTATTTAAATCCTTTAGTTAGGGAAATACTCAGAACTGGGGTGGCTCCTTTAAGATCAGTAATCCCCCAGACAAGACAAAAAAGAAAAAAATAGGAAAAACAAAGGGGAGGGGGAATAATTATAGGATGGAGAGGGTTTATATATCCTTACGGGAATTCTAAAAGTGTCCTCTTCCCATTCCAGTCCAGATCTCCAATTGGTCCATAGAAACATTTCTCTGTGAGGCATTAGCTTCCCTGTGACTTTTTGTCTGCAATAATGGTTGCAGCCAGTTCAGAAAAACAAAAGGCTCTACCTTTAAAAAGGAAAAGAGGTCTGGGAGGTCGCTTTGTGACCGGAGTGTAAATGTAGACAGACCCTTCCTTATTGTTACTGCTAATAGATACCTCCACCAATATGTACAGTCCTCCTGACACACTCTGTCCAATACAGGACGGAGCAGAGCTCTGCATTGTAGTGTAGCTTGGAACAGGTTGGGTAATATTTTAACAGATGTCCCGTCCACAGGGCCGGCCTTAGGTGTTCAGGCGCTCTGTTCGAGCTAATCCTGTGGCGCCCCCCATCTTCACCCCTCGCCCCCTGGTCACCTAAACTGACTTACCTTTCGGTGAGCGTTGCAGGTTTGCATTAAAAAATGGCGCCGCCCGGCGCTTAGACGCCACTGCGCATGCGCCGGCTGCCCAAAAATAGCCGAGCGTTTTCTGGCTTTCCCGTGCAGCAGCGGCGCATGCGCAGTGTGCCTGTCGGGGCCCGGCAGCAGCCATTTTTTTCAGGTGCTGCAACCGATGCGTTGCTCTTCACTCAGTCCCAGGGCAGGGGGACCTGGAAACGCGATGGGTGACCTGGCAACGCCTGCTGCTGTGACTCATAGGAGTCGGACTCCAGTGATGATCATGTGAGTAACTGACTGCGACTCACATTCTGCAAGCTGTGATGGCCGCACGGCGCCCCTGTTGCCCATGGCGCCCTGTGCAGCCGCACAGCTCGCACACCACAAAGGCCGGCCCTGCTCGTCCACTTCAATTATACCTGCCTCCTAAGCTGAAGCTGTAATGCCGCCACCGTTTCCGAATGCGACCCCCTCTCTCTCCAACGTAACTACTCTCTCCTCCAGGAAGATTGTTGTTACCTCACCTGCTGTTAGGCGGTCTGCTTGTTATTGTATCTCTGTCTGCACCTGCTGTATTTCCATAAGGTGAGCATCCTCTACTTTGTGAATGAGAGCCTCTATGTCTGTCCTCGTTGGGAGTGCTTGTATAAGTGTCCTTAGATCATCTTCTATGTTACTAGGAGTTACTAATCTCTGTAGAGAGAGGTTGGCTCCGTCTGCAACCACAGTTTCCCGAATCTCCATTGTATTGTCCAGTCTATCTTTTCCTCCAGGTACGACACTCACTGCTTTTGGCAAAACCACAGCCTGACCTCTTAAATTTGCCATTTTATTCCCAGGTCCCCGTTTCTGTGGAGCCATAAAGTAATGCTGAATCTCCGATTGAGTATCACTTATTTTCGCTGCCTTACGGGAGGTTTTAGTGTCCCGCTGTTTATCTGGAATCATGCCTCTTATTCAAGCCGTATAGAGCGGTCAATTTGTAGCTGATGAAGTGCCTGAAGCTCGTGCACTATGCATCCTCACTCAGCTATGTCCAAGCCACACCCCCGCCCCGTAGTGTTTAATCTTGACAGCACAAGTTTGTTTACATGTAATCAGCTGTGATTGGATGCAGCTGATCACATGACAAAGGGCCACTGTGATTGGCCCTTTACCCCGATCTGTAATCATCTGTGTCCAAAGGACATAGCGATCACAGAGTGTGCCAGATGCACTGATGAGGCGGCACTGATGGTACTGATAAGCACTTATGGGACTGCACTGATTAGATACAGCTGATCACATGGTAAAAGGCTGCTGTATTTGGCTCTTTACAGCAAAAGACCCAGTGATCGCTGAGTGAGCCAGATGAAGTACCAGGGGGCGTGTGGGGGGTGTAGTTGTGGAAGAACATCCATGGATGCCCTTCCAGAACTGGACAACCGCACTGTAGCTGTCTTTGAGCTATTGTGCAATTGGGAAATAGTTAAACAATTGATTGTGTTTAGTCACATATTATACCACTTCCAACTGCTCAGTTGGGTTACTGTGTCTCGTTCTAATTCAAAGAACTGGCTATTGCTGCTCCCCAAGTATATTTTCTAAAGCTGGCCATAGACGGATTAAAATCACAGCATGGACTGGTTGGTATTCGAGCCATTTATGGGAAGGCAAAATGTACCCATGTTGATCCATGGATTTTACATGAGATTATTGCTAGCAGCCGGGAAAACACAATAACTCCACGGGAAGGATTCCCCAATCAACACAGTCAGTGTTGATGGGGAATCCAGCAATTTTCTTTCCTGCAATCCCTGGTTGCAGAAAAGAAAATCGCTCCATCTATGGCTGGCTTAAGTGTAGTAAAAAATTGGTGTACCTTATATAAGCCACTGAACAGAAAGAAGGGGAAGCATACAGTATAACAGATTGTTACCAAGTGGTGTAGGTTCTCTTTACCCTGGGACATAAAAGCGGTCAGTAGGACCAGACATGAAAAGAGGTAAACTACTTGTACTGTACGTTGTATTGAAAATATAGTTTTGTGTGAAATTTGTAAATACCATGTAACCCACAGTGTAAAAATGATTTCATGTGTTTATTTATTACAGGTACTTACTGTACATAGCGCTGTCAATTTACAAAGCGCTTTACATATTTTTTATAATTTCCCATTAGTCCCCGCCCTTAAGGAGCTTACCATCTAAGGTCCCTAACTTATATACATACATACACATACCCAGACCAATTTAGACAGGAGCCAATTAACCTGCCAGCATGTCTTTGGAGTGTGGGAGGAAACCTGAGTACCCGGAGGAAGCTCACGCATGCACAGGGAGAACATGCATACTCCGTGCAGGTAGTGCCATGGTTGGGATTGGAACCAACAACCCTAGTCCTGCCAGGCTAAAGCGCTAACCACCTAGCCACTGTGCTGCCCATGTGTTATTTGTAAATATTACATAACCCTACAAATAAATGTATATTGCAAATTGAACTACTTCTTTTGTCCAGGAATATTTAGATCTAGGTGTCTGTATGCGATTGGATGTCCTCACATACACTTATGCCCTGTACACACGATCGGTTCATCCGATGAAAACGGTCTGATGGATTTTTTCATCAGATATTCGATGAAGCTGACTTTCATCAGTCGTGCCTACACACCATCGGTTAAAAAAACGATCGTTTCAGAACGCGGTGACGTAAAACACAATGGGCCTGATTTACTAAGCTATGTGCGCTGCGCTGGTTCATGCATTAATTAGTACTCCGGGTGGAGGCTTAATCAGGCGCATGAACCAGCGTAGCAGCCGGCGCATTGAAACTAATATGTAAAGCCGCGCCGAACTCCCTATAGAAGTCTATGGGAGAAATCAAAAGTGTTCATTTTAAAGGCTAATCTGCAAGTTTAGTCCTAAAAAGTGTTTGGGGACCTCAGTCCTGCCCCAGGGAACATGTATCAATGCTTTTTTTATTTTTTAAAACGGCCGTTTTTTCGGGAGCAGTGAAATTAATAATTCTTAAAGTGAAACAATAAAAGTGAAATATTCCTTTAAATTTCGTACCTAGGGGGGGTGTAATGTCAGCATGTGAAATAGCGCATTTTTCCCGCACTTAGAACTCCCCCTGCACAAAGTGACATTCTGAAGGAAAAAAGTCATTTAAAATTTCACACGCGGCTATAATGAATTGTCGGCTCTGACAATTCTAAAGGGATTCATTCATAAAACAAACAAAAAAATGTGTAGGGGTTCCCCCAAATTAAATTACCAGGCCCTTCAGGTCTGGAATGGATATTAAGGGGAACCCCGCCGTAAAAACCAAAAAAAAAAAAGACGTCCGGTTCCCGGCAAATATCCATTCCAGACCCTTCAGGTCTGGTGTGGATTTTAAGGGGAACTCCACCCCAAATTGAAAAAAAAAATGGCGTGGAGTCCCCCTAAAAATCCACACCAGACCCTTATCCGAGCACGTTGACCTGGCCGGCCGCAGAAAAGAGGGGGGGACAGAGTGCGGCCCCCCCCCCTCTCCTGAACCGCACCAGGCCACATGCCCTCAACATGGGGAGGATGTCCCCATGTTGATGGGGACAAGGGTCTCATCCCCACAACCCTTGCCCGGTGGTTGTGGGGGTATGCGGGCGGGAGGTTTATCAGAATCTGGAAGACCCCTTTAACAAAGGGGACCCCCAGATCCTGACCCCCCCCCTGTGTGAAATGGTAATGGGGTACATTGTACCTCTACCATTTCACCCCAAAAAAAATGTCAAAGTGATAAAAATGACAGTAGCCGGTTTTTGACAAATCTTTTAATAAAATCTTCTTTTCTTCTTTCCTTCGGGGTTCTTCCGCTGCTTCTTTCTTCTCGTCCACATCTTGCCCGACGTCTTCTTCTATCTTCTCCGTCCGTCCTTCCGCCTTCTGGTCCCGCATCTTGCCCGTTGTCTTCTCCGTCCGCCTCCTCGTCCGCATCTTGGGTCTTCTGCGGTCTTCTTCTCGGTCCGCCGCCTTCTCGTCCCCTGCGTTTGAATTGTAATTGGCCGCCGTTTTCCCGCTCCTGGGACCCGCCCCCCTCTGACGCCACAAGTAAACTCCTTAGAAGGTCATGTGCGTCAGAGGGGGGCGGGGTCGCAGAGCGTCACACAGCGGGGGAATTCAATTTCAATCGCGCCGCCCGGAGAAGAAGTTCACGCCGTGTCACACTCATGTGACCCCGCCCCCCTCTGACGCCACAAGTAAACTCCTTAGAAGGTCATGTGCGTCAGAGGGGGGCGGGGTCACATGAGTGTGACACGGCGGGAACTTCTTCTCCGGGCGGCGCGATTGAAATTGAATTCCCCCGCTGTGTGACGCTCTGCGACCCCGCCCCCCTCTGACGCACATGACCTTCTAAGGAGTTTACTTGTGGCGTCAGAGGGGGGCGGGTCCCAGGAGCGGGAAAACGGCGGCCAATTACAATTCAAACGCAGGGGACGAGAAGGCGGCGGACCGAGAAGAAGACCGCAGAAGACCCAAGATGCGGACGAGGAGGCGGACGGAGAAGACAACGGGCAAGATGCGGGACCAGAAGGCGGAAGGACGGACGGAGAAGATAGAAGAAGACGTCGGGCAAGATGTGGACGAGAAGAAAGAAGCAGCGGAAGAACCCCGAAGGAAAGAAGAAAAGAAGATTTTATTAAAAGATTTGTCAAAAACCGGCTACTGTCATTTTTATCACTTTGACATTTTTTTTGGGGTGAAATGGTAGAGGTACAATGTACCCCATTACCATTTCACACAGGGGGGGGGTCAGGATCTGGGGGTCCCCTTTGTTAAAGGGGTCTTCCAGATTCTGATAAACCTCCCGCCCGCATACCCCCACAACCACCGGGCAAGGGTTGTGGGGATGAGACCCTTGTCCCCATCAACATGGGGACATCCTCCCCATGTTGAGGGCATGTGGCCTGGTGCGGTTCAGGAGAGGGGGGGGGCCGCACTCTGTCCCCCCCTCTTTTCTGCAGCCGGCCAGGTCAACGTGCTCGGATAAGGGTCTGGTGTGGATTTTTAGGGGGACTCCACGCCATTTTTTTTTTCAATTTGGGGTGGAGTTCCCCTTAAAATCCACACCAGACCTGAAGGGTCTGGAATGGATATTTGCCGGGAACCGCACGTCTTTTTTTTTTGGGGTTTTTACGGCGGGGTTCCCCTTAATATCCATTCCAGACCTGAAGGGCCTGGTAATTAAATTTGGAGGGACCCCCTTTTTTTTTTTTTTTTTTTAATGAGCAATGACTCTATTCTTTATAGCCATGAGTACTTTAACCACTTGCCCACCGGGTTAATTCTGGCACTTCTCTCCTTCATGTGAAAATCACAATTTTTTGGCTAGAAAATTAATCAGAACCCCCAAACATTATATATTTTTTTTTAGCAGACATCCTAGGGAATAAAATGGCAGTCATTGCAATACTTTTTGTCACACCGTATTTGCGCAGCGGTCTTACAAGCGCACTTTTTTTGGATAAAAATCACTTTTTTGAATTAAAAAATAAGACAACAATACATTTTGCCCAATTTTTTTCTATATTGTGAAAGATAATGTTACGCCGAGTAAAATGATACCCAACATGTCACGCTTAAAAATTGCGCCCGCTCGTGGCATGGCGTCAAACTTTTACCCTTTAAAAAACTCGATAGGCGACGTTTAAAAAATTCTACAGGTTGCATTTTTTGAGTTGCAGAGTAGGTCTAGGGCTAGAATTATTGCTCTCACTCTAACGATCGCGGCGATACCTCACTTGTGTGGTTTGAATACTGTTTTCATATGCGGGCGCTACTCGCGTATGCGTTTGCTTCTGTGCGCGAGCTCGTCGCGACGGGGCGCTTTAAAATTTTTTTTTGGGGTTTTCTTATTTATTTTTATTTAGTTTTATAATGTTTTACACTGAAATAAAAAAATAAAAAAAAAATGATCAGTTTTCTTCCTATTACAAGGAATGTAAACATCCCTTGTAATAGGACTAGTGTGTGACAGGTCCTCTTTATGGAGAGAGGCGGGGTCAATAAGGCTGGAAAGCATGGTATTGCAAAAAAAAAAAAAAGATCTCATGCTTTCAGCTGCAATCATGTTCGTTCACCACAGTGGTGTAGTGTATAGCACTTTGACCTAGCAGCAAAAGAGTCGTTGGTTCGAATCCCGCCCGTGACAGCATCTGCATGGAGTTTGCATGTTCTCCCTGTGCCTGCGTGGGTTTCCTCCCACAATATAAAAACACGCTGTAAATCGGTTCCGGTCTAAATAAGCCCTAATATGCAGTAGTATATTAAGGTTTGGTTCTGCCCAAGGCCTGACTACATATCTGCACCTCCTAATAGAAAAATGACCCACCCCTTCCTGTCAAGGTCACACCCTGTTTTTGTATAACCCCGCCCAGTAATTTTCAGGGGACCCACACACTAGTTCTGGGGGGGCACTGGATTCCCTTAACCACTTCCATACCAGGCACTTACGCACCTTCCCGCCCAAGCCAATTTTCAGCTTTCAACACTGTCGCACTTTGAATGGCAATTGCGCGGTCATACAACACTGTACCCAAACAAAATTGGCGTACTTTTTTACCCACAAATAGAGCTTTCTTTTGTTGTTATTTGATCACCTCTGCGTTTTTTTTTTTGCGCAACAACTAAAAAAAGACTGCAAATTTTGCAACAAAAAAACCTTTCTTTTTTTAGGTTAATTTTTTTGTAAATAAGTTTTTCTCTTTCAATTACGGGCACTGATATGGCGGCACTGATGGGCCCCGATGAGATGGCACTGATGGACATCGATGAGGTAGTACTGACGGCACAGATGAGGTGGCATTGATTGGCGGCGCTGCTATGCGGCACTGATGGGCACTCATAGGCGGCACTGATGGGCACTCATGGGCGGCACAGATGGGCGGCACTTATGGGTGGCACTGATGGATACTTATGGGCGGCACTTATGGGTGGCACTGATGGATACTTATGGGTGGCACAGGTGGGCACTGTGCATGGATGGGCACTGTGGGGTGGCACTGATTTTCCCAGTCAGTGCCCATTTGTGGGCACTGATTGGCATCTTTTTTCTTATTTTTTAATGCTTTTTGTTTTTTTGTTCTATATTTTTTTTGTTTTTGCACACCCTGGTGGTCCAGGGTGGGCATCCCTGGTAGTCCAGTGTGGTCATCCGAGGGGGGGCTGCGCTGATAAACAATCAGCGCGAACGCCCCCTGTCAGGAGAGCCGCCGATCGGCTCTCCTATACTCGCGTCTGTAAGACGCGAGTGAGGAAGAGCCATCGATGGCTCTTCCTGTTTACATCGTGATCAGCCGTGATTGGACACGGCTGATCACGTGGTAAAGAGTCTCCGTCTCCGTGAGAGACTCTTTACCGAGATCGGAGATGCAGGGTGTCAGACTGACACCCCGCATCACCGATCGCCGCGCTGCGTGCCCCCACAGGCGCGTGCGGCATGAAATCCTGCAGGACGTCCTGTCAGGATTGTGTAACCACTTCCCGGACGTAAATCGGCCATAGGCTGGGCGGGAAGTGGTTAATTTGCATAGTTTTTCTCTCACTTCCTGTTTGGCTATGGGGCAGGAAGTGAAGGCAAATCTCCCCAATTGGACACAGATAATACAAAATAAACTGACAGGGCCTATAACCCTCCCTCACTCTATCCAAAATGAAAGAAAATAAAACTTGTTGATTATAGTTCTTGTCAGGGGCGGACTGACCATTGAGTCACTCGGGCACTGCCCGAGGGCCCCATGCCACTAGGGGGCCCCATCCGGGTTGCCAGGCTCAGTAAAACCAGGGACAGTATGTAAAAATCTGTGTTTTTTTTAGATCTGTCCCTGATATGTCCGAAAATGACATGCTTTTAATGTGAATATCCCAAGATTTTAGCTGCCCGCCTCTGCACTACCTCCTGGCGTGGTGGTCATCTGTAAGCCCAGGGGCCCCATAATCTTCTATTGCCCAGGGGCCCCATGAGTTGTCAGTCCGCCCCTGGTTCTAGTTTAAGCACAAATTTCATAGAGTTTTATTGAGAGCCCTAAGAAAATATAACCATGCCAATAGGCCAGGATAGAGCGTTGCTAATATGTAGGAATGTGTGTGTTAGAGCACCCCACCCAATGTTAACTAAAAAATTATTAATTTGCAAATAAGTATTATCTGCTCATTTTTTTGGGGATGTCTGCACCCCTGATAGTGACAACATTTGTGAGGTGTCTTCACCCTTTCTAATTCATTCACTTCCTGTCACATAGCCAAACAGGAAGTGAGGGTAAAACCTTACTAATATATTTTCTTGGGGACACAGAGATCAATCTAAATAGTTTCCCATTATGTAAATTGCACTCTAGCATTTTGCTGTGTACACCCCAAATTATTAGGGATCTTGGACTTTGGGGTCCATTTACTAAAGGCAAATCCACTCCTACAAGTGCAAAGCAAGGAAGAAAACAAAACAACTTTGCTTCTACAGGATTGGATGTTAAAACCATCAGTGCTTCCTCTCTGATTTTCAGCAACTATGCTTGTACTGCAGAGTGGCTTTGCCTTTACTAAACCCCAAACTAAATAATCATTTGGGGCAGGGATCCTCAAACTACGGCCCTCCAGCTGTTGTAGAACTACACATCCCATGAGGCCTTGTAATGCACTGACATTCACAGACATGACTAGGCATGATGGGAATTGTAGTTCCTGAACAACTGGAGGGCCGTAGTTTGAAGACCCATGATTTGGGGTGTACACAGCAGTGCTGGAGTGCAATTTGCTTAATGGGGACACTAGTTAGATTGACCGGTGTCCCCAAGAAATGACACTGGTAGGGTTTTAACCTCACTTCCTGTTCAGCTGTGTGACAGGAAGTGAAGCCAATTTTAAGAAAAGGGACACAAAGCTCAACACAAAAATAAAAAAACACAAAGCAGGGGTTCTAACACTCACTTGGCTTCCCTCAAACACCCACAATTTGAATAGGATTGCCTTGCGCTAGATTTAAGCACAGTGCTGTAAATCAGCACGTCAAGCCTGTCCACCAATAGCAAACCCCCCCCCCCACAGGCCATGTTTGCAGGTTTTCCTTCATCTTGCACATGTGCTTTAAAATAGTCTGGACAGCAATTCTTGATAAGAGAAATCCCCAAAACATGTCCTGTCGGGGGTACTTGAGGGCTGAGGACCACTGCAGAATAAAAAAAATACTTACCAGTTTTTGTCTTTAAAGTCAGGGAGAATAAACATGGCAAACATTTCATGATTACACACCAGGAAAGAAGCTTAGACAAAAATCACACATAATTTGTTAGGCCCTAACCGATTTCAGCTGCAGCTGTCAACATATGTAGCATGAAAAAGTAACAAAAGACAAACTTAACAATTTTAAAGTAATTTTTATTGGTCAACAAAACAAGGAAAGCAAAAAAAGACAAACAAACAAAAATACATTTCAAAATTCTAATTAACCATAGCTTTACACATTTTTCAGAAAATAAGGCCACATAGACAAATACATCAAAGTGAACATCATTTAAAAATAAACCAAAACCATTGGCAAAATAAAACAAAACCCATGCAACAAACCACATTTGTGTTTAGCAACAGCATTTCTGCCAGCCTGCCCCTTCTGAGGGCAGCTGAGGACTGATCGATCCAAGCTTTTTATAACAGTGCTAGTAATGAAGCAATTGAAATCACATGACCAAATTGCAGTCTCTAGTTTGGGTGAGCTTGTAATTGGGCACACCTGCAATTAACCCAAACCACGCTCTATGAGCATCCAATGAGTGTTTTTCACCTTTTAAAAAGAAAGGATATTTTTGTTCTAAGTGTTTGAGCATGCTCAGTTCATCACACATGTAGGAACCAAGCTGCAATGGAATGAGAGCTTTTTTTTTTTTTGGTTTCCCCTGATCTGATGCTTTCCAGCCTGAAGGGGAGGTGTTAAAGACAGAAGTAAACACGCACATTTAATAATCTATTTGTGTGAAAAAAAAGGTTGCCAATTTTGTTTGGGAGCCACGTCGCACGACTGCGCAATTGTCAGTTAAAGCGACGCCGCGCCGAATCACAAAAACTTGCCCGGTCATTGACCAGAAATATGGTCCGGGCTCAAGTGGTTAAAAATTAACAAAACACAAAAGTGAGCCCAATTTTTGGGGATAATGTGAAAGATGATGTTACACTGAGTAAATAGATACCTTACATGTCACGCTTTACTATTGGAAACACTCCTGCAATGGGGCCAAAATGAATTCCGTGAATATCCCCATAGGTGACCTTTTTCTTTTTTTTCCAGGTTACCAGTTTATAGTTACAAAGAAGGTCTAGTGGTAAAAGTATTGCTCTCGCTCTAACGCACGCGTCAATACCTCACATGTGTGGTTTGAACGATGTTTATATATGTGGGCGGGACTTGCGTAAGTCCCGCCCACATATGTAAAAATTATTTTTACTTTTTGCTATAATAAATATCCCCAAAAATATATATTCAAAAAACTAAAAAAACCCTCAGTTTAGGCCGATACGTATTCTACATCTTTTTGGTTCCAAAAAATCGCAAATAGCGTTTAGTGTTTGGTTTTTGCAAAAGTTATAGCGTCTACAAATTTTTTTTTGTTGTTGTTTTAACTAGTTATTGGGGCGATCAGCGATTTTTATCGGTACTGCGACATTATGGCGGACACATCGAACAGTTTTTTGGAACCATTGGCATTTTTCTAGCGATCAGTGCTGTAAAAAATGCATTGCTTACTCAAAAAATGCCACTGGCAGGGAAGGGGTTAACACTAGGTGCGAGGGAGGGGTTAAATATGTTCCCTGGGTGTGTTCTAACTGTAGGGGGGGGGGGGGACTGACATGTGTAAATGACAGATCGCTGTTCATGAAGGGGAACTCCAGACCCCCGGAAAAAAAATAAGGTGGGTTCCCTCCAGGTGCATACCAGGCTCTTAGGCTTGGTCTGGAACATAAGGGGTTAAACCCGCGCAAAAAAAATAGCGTGGGGTCCCCCCCAAGATCCAAACCAAGCCATTATCCCAGGCACGCAGTCTGGTCAGACAGGAATGGGGGTGGGGACGAGCGAGCGCCCCCCTCCCTCCTGAGCCATACCAGACCACATGCCCTCAACATGGGGGAGTGTGTGCTGTGGGGGAGGGGGGCACTGCCCCCCCAACCCAAAGCACTCTTGTCCCCATGTCGATAGGGACAAGAGCCTCTTCCCGACAACCCTGGCCGTTGGTTGTCGGGGTATGCGGGCGGAGGGCTTATCAGAATCTGAGAGACCCCTTTAATAAAGGGGTCCCCAGATTCCGGCCCCCCACCCTATGTGAATGAGTATGGGGGTACATTGTACCCCTACCCATTCACCTGGGGAAAAAAATGGAAAAAAATAATACACCACACATGAATAAATTAATTTATTAGTCAGCCGGGGTCTTCTGCCGGGGCCCCCCACCACCACCCCATTAGGCCCCGGGCTTCGCCATCTTCTGCCGGAACCCCCTTCACCAGTGAGGCTCCTGCCTTTGGGGGAGGGTCCCGGGCTACTACGACGGTTTCTGCGGGGGGGGGGGGTGCACTGGCACCCCACCCCCGTCTTCAGCAACGTAATTCACCGGGACCCCCTTCACCAGGGAGGCTCCTGCCTTTGGGGGAGGGTCCCGGGCTTCCACGACGGTTTCTGCGGGGGGGGGTGCACTGGCACCCCACCCCCGTCTTCAGCGACGTAATTCACCGGGACCCCCTTCACCAGGGAGGCTCCTGCCTTTGGGGGAGGGTCCCGGGCTTCCACGACGGTTTCTGCGGGGGGGGGTGCACTGGCACCCCACCCCCGTCTTCAGCGACGTAATTCACCGGGACCCCCTTCACCAGGGAGGCTCCTGCCTTTGGGGGAGGGTCCCGGGCTTCCACGACGGTTTCTGCGGGGGGGGGTGCACTGGCACCCCACCCCCGTCTTCAGCGACGTAATTCACCGGGACCCCCTTCACCAGGGAGGCTCCTGCCTTTGGGGGAGGGTCCCGGGCTTCCACGACGGTTTCTGCGGGGGGGGGGTGCACTGGCACCCCACCCCCGTCTTCAGCGACGTAATTCACCGGGACCCCCTTCACCAGGGAGGCTCCTGCCTTTGGGGGAGGGTCCCGGGCTTGTACGGTGTCTTCCGCCGGAGGGCGCCACTCTCCGGGCTTCTGCGATGCCTTCCGCTTCTGCCTGTCTCCTCCGCGGAGCACAGGGCTTGTCTCCGCTGTCTTCTCCCTTCTCTTCCATTCGATGTTGACACGACGAGGTCCGGCGCTGGAATGCCGTCTGAGCAGTGGGCATGGACTTATATAGGGCAATGCCACCATGTGACCTCAACCCATGTGACATCACATTCCCATCATGCCCAGGGAATGTGATGTCACATGGGTTGAGGTCACATGGTGGCATTGCCCTATATAAGTCCATGCCCGCCGCTGACACGGCATGTCAGCGCGGAACCTCGTCGTGTCAACATCCAATGGAAGAGAAGGGAGAGGACAGCGCAGACAAGCCCTGTGCTCCCGGAGGAGACAGGCAGAAGAAGGAAGAGAGAAGAAAGAAGACGGAAGAAAGCCCTGGCTCCGCGGGGGAGCCAGGCAGAAGAGGGAGCAGAGAAAAGACCTGGGAGTTGGCGCACCCCCGGCAGAAGACCAGGAAGACCGGAACCCTGGCGGAAGGCACCGGAAAGACCGGGGGATAGGCGCCATCCCCCGGCAGAAGACCCCGAAGTCCGGATGCCCCTCCCTAATGAAAAAGAGCTTAAATGGGGTGGGGGCATCCGGCGGAAGGCTCCGGAGAGGACCGAGGGATGGCGCCCTCCCCCGGCAGAAATCACCGAAGCCCAGGGTCCCGGCAGAAGATCGGGAGAGAAGAAACCCCCCCTTCTAAGAGAGCTAAAGAAGAAAGGGGGGGCTCCGGAGCTGATTAATAAAATATTTTATTGTGTGTGGTGTTTTATTTTACTTTACATTTCCCCCATGTGAATGGGTAGAGGTACGATGTACCCCATACTCATTCACATAGGGTGGGGGTCCGGCATCTGGGGGCCCCCTTATTAAAGGGAGCTCGCAGATTCCGATTAGCCCCGCCCGCATACCCCGACAACCAATGGCAAGGGTTGTCGGGAAGAGGCTCTTGTCCCTATCGACATGGGGGCAAGAGTGCTGTGGGGTGGGGGGGCAGTGCCCCCCTCCCCCACAGCACACACTCCCCCATGTTGAGGGCATGCGGTCTGGTACGGCTCAGGAGGGGGGGGGGCGCTCGCTCGTCCCCGCCCCCATTCCTGTCCGGGCCAGACTGCATGCTTGGGATGAGGGCTTGGTTTGGATCTGGGGGGGACCCCCGCGCCGAATCGGCGCTGGTTTAACCCCTCACGTTCCGGACCAAGCCTAAGAGCCTAATGTAGCCCTGGAGGGGGACCCGCGCCGATTTCAAGTTTGAAATTTGGCGCGGAGTTCCCCTTCAGGGCTGAAAACAGCTCGGAGATTCCCGTGCGCCGCGTCACGCAGCGCATTCACGGGTACGCCGCTTGGTATTTACCAAGATTTTCACGGCGTACTGACAAGGCGCACGGGAATCCCTGACTTTTCTCTCTGCGCATGCCCAGTATGCAAATGAACCTCCCGAGGTTCAGGCGCACTGTGCAAGCGTACGGGGATCTGTTTTCAAAAAACACTTTCCCTTTCAATTCGGCCCGCCAAACACTTCAAAACACATGTCACTTCACTTCCCCTGCATCCCCCCACCTCCCCCCCTAATAAACTCCCGCCCAAACCCCCGCAATTTACAGTTTAATGTGCCGTGCGCCAGGTCTGTACTGGTGCACAATGCACCCTCTCCTGGGCGCACGGAGCACATTAGTAACTAGGGAAATACACTGCACTAGCAGCGTATTTCTTTAGTAAATGGCAAAACGGCTGCTACTCCTGCTTTTACTCCATGAGTCATGGAGTAAAGGCTTGGTAAATCAGCCCCAATGTCATGCTGAGAAAAATGAAGTTCAATGCTTCCGAGCATGCGTCGACTTGATTCTGAGCATGCATGGATTTTTAACCGATGGACGTACCCACAGACGATTGTTTTTTTCTATCGGTTAGTTAACCATCAGATAATTTTAAAACAAGTTCCTAGTTTTTTGGTTAGTTAACCATCAGATAATTTTAAAACAAGTTCCTAGTTTTTTAACCGACGGATAAATAACCGATGGGGCTCACACACGATCGG
Organism: Rana temporaria; assembly: GCF_905171775.1. Lineage (NCBI taxonomy): Eukaryota > Metazoa > Chordata > Amphibia > Anura > Ranidae > Rana > Rana temporaria. Next base: position 140,923,352 of record NC_053496.1, on the reverse strand, counting down.
TTAGTCTGATGAAAACGGTCCATCAGACCGCTTTCATCAGACAAACCGATCGTGTGTACGCGGCATCATCCTGGTCAACAGTGTAAAAGCAATTACCATATTTATCGGCGTATAACACACACCCTAACTTTAGGAGGGAAGTTTCAGGAAAACCCCCTGCGTATAACACGCAGGCACAGTTTATCCTCTATTTACAGGGTAAAAAAATTAGTTATATGCGCCAATAAATACAGTATATGTTCAATAACATACTGTAATACATTTGAAAGGCCATACTTATGGTGTAACAATCTACCTATTATTTCATGTATTCTATTTTTGTTAAGTAAGGCATTTTGTCCAAAAGATTTTTTGCACTAAATTACTTACTAAATTGTTTTTCATTATAATGGGAATTTGTTATTCTAATGCAAATGCCCCATCATACCATGGATTAAATATATAATAGTCATTATTACATCAAGAACTGCAGGTTCAACAAATGGTAAAAAAAAATGTAATTTTATGTACTGTCAACATTACAGATTTCTTGGTGTTTTACAGAATCAACAACAGACAGGTTATTTTTCTTTTGTTTTAACAATATATATATTTTTTTTAAGTATTGTCTTTCACTGTGATATGCACCTGGATCAAAGTTCCAGCATTGTGTAGCCATTTTCCTTCTGCCATGTTCATACAGAACCCCCCTTCTCAAACCATTGGTGCTCAGTGCCCACAGTCACGTAATATGCCACTTTTATGATGCTGTCAGTGTTGATAAAACTACAAAAATACTGTAGCAATTTTAAAACAACTAAAAAATCAGTATACTAAAATGGTACAACATTCTGCAGTCAAATAGAGTTAAGGAAAAATATTGTTCATATTATGTTTTACTCAATTCTGCACTCAACCACCACTAAACTGCTTGTGTAGATGCAAACAAAAATTACAGCAAGCAAATCTGATTGTGCGGTTCAGACTGTAAGCTAGGCTATCAAAGTGGAAGTAGAAGAATAAAATTAATTAATAAATAGCCTGGAGGCACAGAAAAAGCATTAGACCTCACTAGCAATGAAAGACTTTCTTCGAGTTAAGTCATTTTGATTGAATCACCTGTGTTCAAAAATTGATATGTTTAAATAGAAATTACCATAGAAATGCTTTGCTTATTAAATCGGATGTGCTATGTTTTCATAAAGGCCTTCCCTGGGTGCACCTGCAGTGTTATGAATATTTTGTATATCTGCTACAAAATTAAATAAAGGGAAATAAATTATAGTAATTTACATTTTTATTCACAGGCTGAGAGGGCAGCAGCAAAGAAGCAATTAAAAATACCAGATACCATGCACACAGGAAAAATAAAATAGGAATATGAAAAATGTGATATCCAGACCATGACTTTTTTACTGTTCAATTTATTTGAACATATAGGTTGGATAATCTTTAATAATAGCAACATTTTAGGTCTCATAGTGCAACTGTTTATTAGAGAAATTGTTATGCAACAGACTTGGATTTTGCACAGTTAAAGACATTGAATACCTTTTTCCTGCTAAGAATAAGCCATGCGGACCAACAACATGGGTCTGAACTATTGAGAAGTACCTTTTTACTATGCTAGTCTTTTGACTTGCACAGAATCTTTTTTGTTTTAGACTATAAGGCAGTGGTTCTTAACCTTTTTTAAGTCATAGACCCATTTTATGGATCCCCTTGTTTAAAATTATTTTTATAATAAAAACTTGAAGTCTCCTCATTTTTTTTACGATGCTCACAAAAGTTGTTTACTTTAAGCAAAGCAGCATACAAAAATGTTCAAACATTCCAAAGAAGAGAGAGATAATAGATGGTACTTGTCTTCTGAGTGTAAGATTTCTTCTCTCTCTCTCTCTCTCTCTGAATGATCCTCAGATTTGGTCGTCATTTTATACTTTATGTAAACATGATGTAATATAACTGTACACCTAAACATTTTCCAAGTAAGGTAGTAATACTAAATATAAAAGTAACACCCATTCTTGCATATATGGTTTTGAGTCTATAGGAAAGAAAGTTTCAAAATAGAAATACATGCATAACAAAATGGCTTATCTGTCCTCGACAAAGACATATAGAAATAACCTTAAAAACGAATATCATTACATTATGATATTTATATAAATTTCCAGAGACTTTTATCATTTAAAATAATATTAAACTCTAAGGTCTTGTACACACGGCCAGACATGTCCGATGAAAACGGTCCGCGGACCGTTTTCATCAGACATGTCTGCTGGCTGCTGGGAGGTTTTGGTCTGATGTGTGTACACACCATCAGACCAAAATCCCCGTGGACAGAGAACGCTGTGACGTATACGACACCAAAGTTCTCTGACGCGGAAGTTCAATGCTTCCACGCATGCGTCGAATCAATTTGACGCATGCGCGGGATTTTGGGCCGCTGGTTATACGTCATAACCAGCGGACATGTCCGATGAGTCATACTAACCATCGGACATGTCCGACGGACAGCTTTCCAGCGGACAAGTTTCTTAGCATGCTAAGAAACTTTTGTCCGCTGGAAACCTGTCCGCTCGGCCGGAAAAATGTCCGCTAGGCCCTACACACGGTCGGACATGTCTGCGGAAACTGGTCCGCGGACCAGTTTCAGCGGACATGTGTAGATGTGGAAGTGTCTGCGCTGTAAAAAAACCGAACTACAAGGGGGACATAAAAGTAAAAAAGGGGGGGGGGTGGGGTGACAAAAAATCCGTGGACAGTGGGCCGTGAGATAATAAGTATATTGACACGGTGGGGGTAACCCACAATAAAACGTGAAATAAGTGTGGTCTAGCCTAAACAGTGTATCTAAAACACGTATAAGGAATCTTCAAATTATCAATGATAAGTGAACAGTTCGAACAAAAAACTTCCCAAGCAATTAGTAGAAATAAACAAATATCCGATTTGGTAAAACTTGAAAAAAAGAGAAGTCTTATGGACAGTATTGAAGTGCAGTCCAACAAACAGACAAGTAAAGTGACTAATAAATAGATAAGTGAAAAAATATATCACACTCAAGTGAATGGAGGTGCGTGCTTGGGTAGGTCCACACAACGTGTACCCTTCACCAATAGTGAATCAGAAGGCTTACCTCTCTGCTCACATACAAACCCTGAGACAATCACTGTACCAGCAGGCTGTTGACTGGATATCTGCTTGTCTCGATCGTGGTGCATATATATAAAGACAATGGTGTGAAAGTTGTAACTTTGTCTTCTTACAGGCAATAAGTAGACATAGTGCCCAAAATAAGCAGTGGCTGATTGTCTACTTACACAACTTACAGGAGTGTATGAGGAGCGTGTGCCTATCTCCACGAGCGCCGAGCTCGTATCCCAATCTTCTTCCAGCTGTCAGTTTCTCTTTAGCAGCATATGAGCCGTCCGCTCATAATAAAGTGTATGGGCGGGGATGGAAGAAGAGAGGGGGGGCACATCGCATAAACCATGCAGCAAATAAATTTAATAAAACAAACAAGTAGGTAAAAGACTCACATGGGGCAGTCTCAGGGCGGTCCCGTAGCAACGAACGCCGCGCTCGTCCACCGTCCGTCAGATGCTGCTCCTACTGTGTACTCTGTGTTCCCGACGCGTATTCGTCACATCACGTGACTTCATCAGGGGATGGTGAAATAGAGTACTAGGTCCTGTTTAAATAACGTCTCACTAATTGGGCATAGCAGCGGCCATTTTGTTGAAGTCCACGCCATATATTGGCGAATCCCACGCCGGCGCCATTTTGCCTGAGTCTCCTTACTTGTGTTAAACTCCGCTGGGTAAACGAGCGGAACGGAGGGGGAGCGATCAGGGGGGGCTGGGTCGGACTGGGCAGCAGCTGGCTTATGCTTTGAGCAAGTATCCACAGGGGAAAGGATTTATTTAAAAAACCATTCGGTTAAATTACAGTAAAACAAGGAAAATTTAATATAAAAAAGAGAGATTATTATTATACTTCACTGGGGAAAGTAATTATAATAATGTGCATAATCCGGACCTGTTGAACATGAAAGTCTAATAAGACATCCATAGGGGCGGTCGGGTTGAAGGCACACATATGGGCAAATGGTGAGCTATCACACACTATAATGCAGAGTTCTGCCCTAACTCAAAGCCGATGTGCACTGCATTACTGGCAGCGCGGTAGCAGGCAGGCTATGAAGAAAATATTAAAAATAAAGATAAAATTTTAAAAATATAGAAACAAATAAGTTTTAAAATGAAAGGGTGATGTATATTGAGAACCATATATAGGGGACTAGGCAATGAGAGCCTAATAAGGGAATGTTGAAGTGGTAGAGAAAGTCGGGGTATCTAGGCCCAAGGTGTATTACACCAGGTGTGGAAGGGGCTGATATTTTATGGTGACCGAAATAGAGCAGCACCTGACGCACAGCAGGTATAGATGGGATAGATAAAGGCACGGGGGTCTCAAACATATAATGCTCTACACAACATATACAGGATAGTATAAGAGAATACAAAGGGTCTAAAAATCACTTAGGAAGCAGTTTAGATCGAACTCAATGTTAAGACCTCTAGGTGTGAAAGTGTCCATATTGTAGATGTATTTCGATTCTAGTTGGCTGAGTGCCCTAACCTTATGGCCCCCCCGCCATGGTCTAGAATACGGGACTATCCCCCAGAATTTCAAATGTGTGGGGTCTTTATGGTGGACTTTGGCAAAGTGGCGAGAAACACTGTGATTAGCGAACCCCTTTTCTATATTTTTCACATGTTCTTTGATACGTATCCGTAAGAGTCTCTTTGTGCGGCCTACATATTGTAGTCCGCAGCTGCATTCGAGTGCATACACTGCTCCTTCTGTGTTGCAGCCAATGAAGTCCCTTATTTCGTACTCGGTGCTGTTGCTATTAGACTTGAAGGTAGACACCTTTTTATTCGGACGTTTAGTATGTGTGCAAGCATAGCATCTCTTGCAAGGGAAAAAACCTTTTCCGGTGAAAAATGTGAACTGTTTCTTTGGAGGGTTAATAACGCTCTTCACTAGTTGGTCCCTCAATGTGGGGGCTCTCTTGTATGTAAATCTTGGTTTATCAGGTAATACGTCTCGCAGATCTTTATCACCTTTAAGGATATGCCAGTGTCTTTGGATAACTTTTTCAATTTTCTTATGTTGTATATTATAGTCCAATACAATAGGTACTAAATCTTGTCTGCTTGTTGCGATTTTGCTTTCCAGAAGTTTTTCTCTGGGTATTTTAGATACCTCTTCTATCTTTTGCTGAATGTATATATTGTCGTACCCCTTCTGCACAAATCTATCACCCAACTGTTTTGCTTGTTCCTGAAAAACATCCTGCTTAGTACAATTGCGTCGTAGGCGCATTAGTTGCCCTTTCGGTATATTAAAAAGCCAATTCTTGTGATGGCAGCTGGTAAGGGGAAGGTAGCTGTTTCTGTCAACATTCTTAAAAAAGGTTTTGGTATCGAAGGTTGCATTGTTCCTGGAGATTTCCAAATCTAAAAAAGCTATATTTTGTTCTTCAATTTGCCAGGTAAGTTTGATGTTTCTGGTATTCTTGTTTAGATTCTCCAGGAAATTCCCCAATGATTGATGATCGCCTCTCCACAAGATGAAAATGTCATCAATATATCTTTTATATAGCAGAAGATCTGCAGGTTGATGAGTGAATACCACTTCTTCCTCCCATTGAGACATGAACAATCCTGCCACGCTCGGGGCGAATTTTGCCCCCATCGCCACTCCAGTCCGTTGTTGGTAGTACTGGTCATTGTACCATAAGTGACTGTGTTTTAGGCAAAAGTCTAAACACTTGATGATGTACTTCCTTTGTACACAGGGAAGGTCGGTGTAGTTCCGAAGTCCCCATTTCGTGGCGTCACAAGCTAAGTGGTGAGGAATAATAGAATACAATGAGGAGACGTCGGCCGTGGCCATTAATAGAGGTCCGTTTTCATTCAGTCCGGCTAGTAGTTGCAGCATTTCCTTTGTGTCTTTTAGGTATGCGCGTGTGTGTTGCACGGCCTGTTGTAGGTACCGATCTATATATTGTCCAAGTCTGGCTGTTATTGAGTCAATGCCGTTAACAATGGGTCTGAAGGGAGGGTTTTCTTTGTCTTTGTGGATCTTGGGCAAGGCGTAGATGATGGGGGTTCTGCAAGCTTCAGGGATCAGATATTTTGCTTCTTTTTTGTCCAAGACTCCTTTTTTGAGGCCCAAGTGTACGACTTGTTCAAGTTCTTTTCTCCATTTGAACATCGGATTTCTTGACATTAGACTATAGGTCTCAGGGTCATTGAGGAGTTTAAGCATCCCTTTGTGATATTATTCCGTGGTCAGTAACACTATTCCCCCACCTTTATCCGAAGGTCGGATCACAAGATTTTTATTGGTTCTGAGTTTCTTAATACCGATCTTCGTGGATTTGGGTTCTTCTATTTTCTTGATCGCTAGTTTTTTTATTTCATTTGTCACCATATTTCTAAATACTTCAATGTGTTTCCCATCTTTCACTTTTGGGTTGAAGGTGGATTTATTTCTTAGTTGGCTGTGTACCACTGTGTCATTTTCCACTCCGGCGGATTTAAAGGTCTTGCCAGTCATGTATTTTTTAATGTTCAGTTTCCTAACATATTTTTCAATGTTTATGTAGGTCTGAAATTTATCCAAATTTCTGACTGGTGCATATTTGAGTCCTTTATCTAATACTAGAATTTCTTCTTGGGTCAGTGGTATATCAGTCAGATTAAAAATCCCTTCTCCTATTGTTCTCAGTTTCTCTCTTTTTCTTTCTTGTTTTCTTTTTCCTGCCCTACATCCTCTTTTCTTGGGGGGCTTCTCTGCTTCATTTCCTCTGTTTTCCTTGGAGGATGGTAGATTTTGTCCCGGTCTAAAAAAGATCTATTGTATCCTTCCTCATATCGGTACTCCGGAGCTCTTCTTTCTTCTCTATACCAGTCCCGAGAGTCTCTTGGAGGAGCATATTGGCTGTAATAATACATTGGACTCCTTTCTCTTGGTCTAGGTAATAAAGGCGGCGGGCCATGCCTTTCTCTTTGTTCGTAGTAGGGGTCTGGTCCTGGACTTCTTCTGTAGGTTCCAGGATAGTATGGCTGGTCTCCTCTATAGTCTCGGTTGTCATATTGTCTGGCGGAGTACTCGGGACTTCTTCCTCGTTCGTACTGTTTCAGCGGACATGTTCGGTCGTGTGTACAAGGCCTAATATTCCAACATCTCCCACTATAACCAACAAAAAGTGTGTTCATCATAAACGTTTTTGTAACTGTAATTTATCATCTAAATAAGAAATGTCTCTGATCATCTTTTTGATTTTACAATACAAACAAAGTGTAACAAAAAATACAATAAACAATAATATAAGCAACCATAAAATTGGGTGTTGTGTCAGATAATGTACTGTACATAAACACTTTTCAAGACCGGAGATTTTCCTGTGAAAAATAACTATTTCATCCCACCAAGAGACATTTAAATCATTATATTGTTTATTAATTTTAGTAAGTTCTCTGTCCAAATGATGTATTATCATCAAGGATTTTCTTCCATCAATTTCATAAATATGTTTGGCTTCATGTAAAAATCTTACATGCTTGACCATATCATATAACTGTTTTCCTATTTCAATGCAAAGAAGAGGTAAATGATATCTTTAATATGTCAAATTATATTGCACTGTAATATAAATTATTGGTTGATAAGTATAATCTCCTCCATCCCAAGAAATTTCAATAGCTGAATGATTTGTACAATATAGGCCTTTATACATTTTATACACTATCCATCAAACCAAACAATTCTAAGTATGATAAGTAATCCACTCATCTGTAGATACATGAAAACATACTGTAACTCTCCATTATTCAACTGCCATATTAATGGTTATATTCTATCATTGACCAGCAGGCAACTCTTTTGTGTTTTTCTTTTTTCCCCAGCATTCCATATTATTTAGTTCAATAGTAACAAATTACATCAGATCCTTCTTTTCCACACAAGCCTGTATGCAATTTAACTATACCCTTTTTTGCCTAGATATAATTAGCATCTTCTTCAACAGAAGTATAAATTCCATAAGTCATTAGATCGATATATTTTATTGTCATTGTATACATACAACAACATTTTTCCAGGTACTCTTTACAGCAGCAATAAAACACTTCTCAACAAAACCACGCATATTGTACATACTCCTAGCACATGCCCACATATCTATTTAAATATATCAAAATATAAAATGTTATTAAAAAGAAAAAAATTCTCCCTCCTCTTTCCTCACTCCTATCCCTACTTAGTTATTTCTCCACCTACTACTTACTTCTCCACCCTCCTCCATATTACTACTCCTCATACCTAATCCATCTCATACTCCACCCTCTCTATCTATCTATCTATCTATATATCTATCTATCTATCTATCTATCTATCTATCTATCTATCTTTAATTATTTTTATTTTCTTTATTTTAGATACACAGGGGGTAATCCACAAAAGGGATACGCCGGCGTATCTACTGATACGCCGTCGTATCCCTGTTTCTATCTATGGAACTGATCCACAGAATAAGTTTCACATAGATAGGCAGAAGATCCGACATGTGTAAGGGACTTACACTGTCGGATCTTAGGATGCAGTACCGCATCCGCCGCTGGGGGCATTTCTCGTCGAAATGCCGTTTCGGGTATGCAAATTAGCACTTACGGAGATCCACGAAGCTTTTACGTTTTTTCTCCGTAAGTATTAGTTTGCCATCGCAATATTAGGGCTGCTTTTACAAGGCCTAATGTATTTAAAGAACATTTTACAAGGCTTTTACAAGGCCTTGTAAAAGTAGACCCTTCTATCCCGCTTCGCTGTCTTTTTTTTATTCAAATTTCTTTTTTTCCCGCCGCAACTCGTATTTTTTTTTTACGCCCGTCGCGATTCTCAAAACCCGGCGCGACGTAAAACCGCGCAAAGCACGTCAGGAAAATGACGTCGGGAGCATGCGCAGTACGTCCGGCGTGGGACCGCGCCTAATTTAAATGGGACTCGCCCCATTAAATTAGGAACGCCTTGCGCCGGCCGGATTTAAGTTACACCGCTCAAAATTTCAAGGTAAGTGCTTTGTGGATCGGGCACTTAGTTAGAGATTTTGCGGCGGTGTAACTTAAATGGAAAAAGTTACGTTGAGCCGGGTTTTTGAGGATTAGGCCCACAGTATCTGTCCTGAGTGAACTCTTAACTTTCATCAACATATTTTATTGCAGGTAGGTAATAAAATATTAAACTTATTTTGCTTACAAGTAGATTGTAATATTTGATTCAAATATGATTTAAAATAATGTTTAAAATCTTAAAAAAAAGTATGTGTGTGTGTGTTGAGAAGTTATTTTTTTATTAGATGTATATATAATATGGTTTATATATATATATTTTTTATTATATTTATTAATGCATTATTTATTATTTTTATTTCATAGATTTGAAGAGGCAAGTGGATTTCATTTATTTCAAAACCATGCCAGAAAAATGTTCTTTAAATACATTGGTTTGATTTTTTTTCTAAATATGTATCAATTGGGGGGGGGGGGGGCGTGTCCAGATGTGAACCGAGGAGGACATGCTGGCATAGAGCTTCGCAAATCCTGCCACAATCCATTGCCATCCTTGCCACAGACAACCCTGGTGAACCATCAAATCCGCCCTTTCCATCCCTGGGCATCCCCTACCTCAGCCCCAGCCTGTATTGAAGAGCTTGTCCGGCCGATTGTGTCTCCAGCCGGCCCACGGCTGGCTCCACACAGCCTAGGTCCGCCGCCATCTTGAGGCCTACAGAGCCAGCATCCTCCTACTGGTCCCTGGGCATCCCCAACCTCAGCCCCAGCCTATATTGAGGAGCCCGGCTGGCCGATTGTGTCTCCACCCGTCCCACAGCCGGCTCCACACAGCTCCTATAGATCCTCCAGCATCCTCCGGCCTCGAGTGCCGCGATCTGTGGGACAAGCGGTCTCCCGTCCTCACCCACCTGTGACAGTGTCTCCAGAGGGGGCAGATCAGCTGTATACCCACGGGGGTCCGCCTGAGGATCCCCGATGGCCGGCTTCACACACCCGCTGCCTGCCGCCATCTTGAGGCCTTTGGAGTCAGCCCCATCTTCCTCACCCAGGTGCAGTAATCTACAGGAAACGCTGCCATCCTATACTCCATTCCCTGTGTCAGCATCTTTGGAGGGGGCAGGCTAGGTGTGGAGCAACAGGGGACAAAAAGTCGATCCCACCTGGTCCCAGAGAGAGCTAAGAATTGCTCCAGTCTCAGGTGCCTGCCAGCCCTGCAGGGAATCTTCCTCTCTACCTAGCACAGGCTCTTAAAGGGGCATACCCACCTCCCTGCAAATTGATCCAAATTCTCCAGATCACCCACTCAGAGAGCAAATCAGTGACCACACACCCGCACATCCCGCCCAGTGCCCCAGTGCCATCTTGGATCAACTTAGATTGTTGTTAGCAGACATGGACCAGGCAGCAAACCTGACAGCCTTTCCACCTCCGCAGGCGCCGCCACAAACAAGTGACGACGCTGTTATCCACACGGCCATAGAACAGAGTAGAACCTCCCTACTGGTTTGCATGGACCACCTGGCTGAGGAATGTAACCTCTTCAGGGAAGATCTGGATAAAATCAAGGACAGATTTCTGAGACTGAGTCGCGGATCTCTACCCCGGAGGATCTCACTGCCCGCCATGATGATGCCCTCCATTCCCTGCAACGCATCGTCCAATCCCTTGTGGCTAAATCTGATGATGTGGAAAATCGCCTCCGGAGGAATAATTTCAGGGTCCTGGGTCTCCTGGAGGGGGCGGAGGGGGACCGCCCATATGAGTTTGCGGAGGACTTATTTTAGACGCCTCTTAACCTGACCGAGGTCCCCCCAGCCTACGTGGTAGAAAGGGCCCACAGAGTCCCAACTGGCTGGAGCACTGCTGGGGCCCCACCAAGGCCCTTTCTTGTGAGGTTTCTGAACCCGTGATCGCATCCTCAGTGAGGCCTGCCCTTCCCTTTGAGCACACTGTGGTACATCTTTATCCTGACCTCTCTGCGGACCTACAGAGACGTCACAAAACCTTCACTGATGTCAGAATACGGCTCCGGGAACAAAAAATCAAGTACTCCATGCTTTACCCTAGTCGCCTGCGAATTTAACATGTTATTTTAAATACGTTTTTTGAATCCCATGAAGAGGCAGATAACTGGCTATTATCTTTGCAGAAATCTTTATGCTTACTCTCCAATTTACCATCCTGGCACCTGGAGGTTAGCTCCCAGATAGATTACCAATGACAGTGTGTCTGAGCTTGTATCTCCACAAATTGAAGATTACTGGTCCAACAATACGGACACAGCTCCTCCTGGGGTGGTGTGGGATGCCTTCAAGGCCACCATCCGAGGCTCTTATATTTCGGCCTTCAAAGCTACCAGAACCAATTGCGCTTCTAAAAACCTCAAAGTTCTGGAGGCTGACGCATCTGCTGACCAACCCACACCATCCAATTATCTCCAACTGGCCCAAGCCAGGAGAAATATAGCTCTACACTACACTTCTCTAACCCAAACTGATGTCCGTTTGTTGTCTGGTAAAATATTGAACCAGACACGCCTGATAGCCCAGGGGTCATCAACCCCCGGGTCGCGACCCACTACCAGGCCGTAGCGCCTCTGCAGCATGACATTGTTAGGTGAGAGCCCAGTGGATCAGACAGGCGGGCTGATAAGAGAAGCGTGCTGGGGGCTGGCGAGCAGAGATGACAGCCCCCACCTAGCATCACTGCTCTTCCGCCCTCACAGCGTGCAGAATGTCAGAGGTGCAGCGGGGAGCAGAGAGATGACATCATGTCTCTCCACCTGCCTAGCATCACCACTCTTCCGCCCTCACAGCATGCGGAATGTTGGAGGTGCAGCGAGGAGCAGAGAGAAGTCTCACCGCCCGCCCTGCATCTCCGCTCTCCTGCCCTCACTCAATGACCACTGAATCAGTGCCACCAATGCAGTGACAATCCTCATTTGGTGGCACTGGAAGGTGATGTGGCAAGTGGTATTTCTCATCTGGTGGCTTTGAAAGGTGATGTGGCAAGTGGCATTCCTCATCTGGTGGCACCGGCAGGTGGCGTGGCATTCCTCATATGGTGGCACTGGCAGGTGATGTGGCAAATGGCATTCCTCACCTGGTGGCACTGGCAGGTGACTTGGCAAGTGGCATTCCTCATCTGGTGGCAGGCAGTGGATGTGACAAGTGGCATTCCTCATCTGGCGGCAGGCAGTGGACGTGGCAAGTGGCATTCCTCATCTGGTGGCACAGGCAGGTGACATGGCATTCCTCATCTGGTGGCACTGGCAGGTGACGTGGCAAGTGACATTCCTCATCTGGTGGCAGGCAGTGGACGTGGCAAGTGGCATTCCTCACATGGTGGCACTGGCAGATGACATGGCAAGTGGCATTCCTCATCTGGTGGCGTGGCATTCTTCATCTGGTGGCACTTGCAGGTGATGTGGCATATGACATTCCTCATCTGGTGGCAGGCAACATGGCAAGTGACACGCTCATGGCTCCCCCTGATTCTGCATTATGATGAGTTGAACTATTTTATTTATATTACAATGTAATATAAGAAATAAAGTGCTTCAATCATTCTGACACCATACCAATCATGGTGCCGTGATGGTTGAAGCGCCAACAGCAGAACACCAGCTATTGCCGTGAAAAATCGCTTACCCCCGCATGTGCGTATACCCCTCGCCGGGCCTTGGCAAAATTTTCTTCCAGGCAGCCGGTCCCCGGTGCCAAAAAGGTTGGGGACCACTGTGCTAGCCAATCTGGTGGCTGACCCACAATTTCAAACTATAGTCCTCCCATTTATAGAGATCAATGCCCTGGATGCCACAAAAACAGCCTATGAGATAAAGTTGGCCATCGCCTTGCTACCTCCCTCCAAAACCCCTGGCCCAGATGGTCTCCCGGGTGACTGGTACAAAAGATACACCAAGATTATAGCTCCCAAGGTCCAGCTACTCTTCTCCCACTGCTTAGAGGTCAACTCCTTACCACCCACTATGTATGGAGTCCACATTATTCTCATCCCTAAACAAGGCAAAGACCCAAAACACTGTGCCACTTACAGGCCTATTTCTTTATTAAATTATGATCAAGAAATTTTGGCCAAGATTCTCGCCACTAGGTTGGTTCTTCTGGATCTGGTCAACACTGATAAAAACCGGGTTCATGCCAGGAAAATCTACTGACATAAACCTGAGAAAAGTTCTCACTTATCTGCAGCTCCCAAACCCGGGAAATGGTAGTACTAGATATTGAAAAAGCCTTTGATATGGTAACATGGCAATATATGAAATCGGTCCTGGTTTTGGTCCCTCTTTTTGCAAGTGGATAGATATACTGTATAAATCATCAATAGCACAGATCAAACTAGGGGGCCTGCTGTCTGACCCCTTCCCAGTTTAAAGAGGTACTAGACAGGGGTGTCCCCTCTCCTCATTTTTGTTTGCCCTGGTCATAGAACCCCTAGCCACGGCCCTCAGAAACTCAAATTCTGTGAGGGGCAATAAAGTAGGCACCATCACTGAAAAACTTGCTTGGATGACCTCATGCTTTTTCTCAATGACCTGGAATCCTCCCTCCGTGCAGCTCTGAGTATCATTTCTGAATTCTCAGAATTCTCCAAACTATATGGGCTCAGAGTCAATTGTGAAAAATCCCAAGCACTACCTATAGACTCTCTGGCAAAACTTCTTGCAGACCCCTCTGTCTCACTAGCCTGGACCTTCTCTATCGGTTTCTTGGGCAGTCCTAAAGTCCCTGACTTTTCTAAGTTAAATCTCTATCCCTTACTAAGTCAACTCAAACTTGAATAACCTGCCATTATCCCTCATTGACAGGATAAAATTACTTAAAGCGGATGTGCCACGGGAAAATAATATTAAAAGCCAGCAGCTACAAATACTGCAGCTGCTGACTTTTAATATTAGGACACTTACCTGTCCTGGAGTCCAGCGCCGATCGCAGCAGAGCACGAGCGATCGCTCGTCTCTCTGCTCCTCCCCCCGCCATCCACGCTCAGGGAACCAGGAAGTGAAGCGCTGCGGCTTCACTGCCCGGTTCCCTACGGCGCATGCGCGAGTCGCGCCGCGCCAGCCGATTGGCTCCCGCTGTGTGCTGGGAGCCGAGTGTTCCCAGCACACAACGGGCGACAGACGGGATGTGACGGAATGCCCGTCTTTTGCCCGTAGCGTCTGGCCGGAAGTGGGTGCAAATACCTGTCTTTAGACAGGTATCTGCACCCCCCTCCCCCCTGAAAGGTGTCAAATGTGACACCGGAGGGGGGGAGGGTTCCGATCAGCGGGACTCCACTTTAGGGTGGAGAACCGCTTTAAAATTAAATTCCCCAGTTCCCCAGTTTTTCTATATGCTCTGAGGCACTGCCCAATTTGGATCCCCAAAGCCTTCTTCCAAAAATTTGACTCCATTATAACCCCCCTTTCTGTTGAAATCTCCCCCCCCCCCCCCCTCAGAATAAACAAATCTATACTCAAGAGGCCCTGGACAGAGGGTGCTGCTTGGGTCACTGTGCTGGAAGACATACTCTAACGTGCATTGCAAGGAATCTTATTGGCCCTACTCTAGGCCTGCTGCCTACTCTTGGATCTTTATAGATGGCCTTCTTCTAAAGCTTTTGTTTCTACAATGAATGCGGCAGCGTCTCAGTCCACTGCCAGCCTTTCCATGTTAGCTTCTAGGATAGCTTGCTGCAATTTCAGAGATGCCTCTTGTTGAGCCATCTTGGCCCCCAGGTGTATTCTTTGTTTCTCTCTTTCTTGTTCCTGTCTCACCTTTTCTGCTTCCAGGCGTATTCTTTACTTCTCTCTCTCTTGTTCCTGTCTCACCTTTTCTGCTTCAAGGTGGGCCTTTTATTCATCTGCAGCTTTTTGTCGCTGCGATAGTTTTTGAACGGTCAATAGCTGCTGCATTTGCGACAGATGACTTAGATGAGCTTGCTCGTGAACGTGTTTTGTAAGATGTCCCACTGTGAGACATGGCTGCGGTGAAGAAGCTGTCTTGCTGTATAGAGACAGTTCTAGTATTGATGCTGCTTGACAGAGCGCATCTCTGTGTAGCATGGCTGCTTGCTTTGCCTGCCGCAGGCCTGTTTCTTTAAGGCTTCTGACTGTATGGATACTGCATAGCCCCAGGCTGTACAGACTTCCGAAGTCAGCTTATCTTCCCTTCAGAGGTCAGCTTAAAAATGTCACTGTTCTGTCTTTAGGACAGATAGCTATACCATATTTCTTTGATCTCAGATTATTAGAACAAGCCAGGTAAAACTACAAAATAACAGAAATGGACCTCAAAAAGTACACTAGTATGCAGTGGCGGCCCGTCCATAGGGGGCGCCCGGGCGCCGCCCCCCCTCCCCAGGCAGTAAAAAAAAAAAAATATAAAAAAAAAAAAAAAATCCTTATTGCACTGCGTATGGGCGCCGGGCACAGTGCGGTATTTTGTAGCGCTACGTCTGTGCAATCACAAGATTGCAGTAGCAGACGGCAGCTAAAATATGCCTTTGTGTCGCAAACCGACGCGCCACTGTTCCCGGCGCGATGGCTTGTATTATAGCCGGGCGGGTGCAGTGAGTGCACAGTGTGATAGAACTATGTCACCGCCCAGTGGGCGGTGCTTTCTTTCACACAGTCAAAGGACAGTCGGGAAGTGACGTCACCTCAGTCAGATGTGCAGCTCAATACTGCTCCGCCTGAGAGGATCTGCTGCAAAGAGGTAGGAAGGAACTGAAGCCTTCCCCATCATTATATTTTATATATCATGTGCAGTGGAGTGTGGGGGTTGGTATGCGGGGTGGTGGAGGTACTGTGATCTGAGCAGAGCAGAGTGTTATCCTGTCAGTGTCATACAGCAGCACCTTGTACTGTGATCTGTGATGATCGGACTGCAGGTGGAGGGAGATCTGCTTCTGTGTCCCGGGAATCAACTCTGCCCTAAAATCAGAGATTCACCCGACAGTGTGCTGCTGTGTCAGAGACATGTGTCAGGCAGGAGAGGGGAGAGAAGGGGGGCCATGGGGGACTGATCTAATACTCGTATTCACTACTAAATCCCTGGTGAAGGACAGTGATACATCTCCCTCTCTCTCATCTATCTATCTTCATATCTATCTATCTATCTATCTATCTATCTATCTATCTATCTATCTATCTATCTATCTATCTATCTATCTATCTTCATATCTATCTATCTATCTATCTATCTATCTATCTATCTATCTATCTATCTATCTATCTATCTATCTATCTATCTATCTACATGTATGTCTCTCTAGTTATCTATCTATCTATCTATCTATCTATCTATCTATCTATCTATCTATCTATCTATCTATCTATCTATCTATCTACATGTCTGTCTATTTATATATCTACATGTCTATTGATCTTCATATCTTTCTACATGTATGTTTATCTATCTATCTATCTATCTATCTATATATCTATCTATCTATCTATCTATCTATCTATCTATCTATCTATCTACATGTCTATCTATCTGCATTTCTGTCTATTTATATATCTACATGTCTATTGATCTTCATATCTTTCTACTCTTATTCATTACTAAATCCCTGGTGAAGGACAGTGATACATCTCCTTCTCTCTCATCTATCTATCTTTATCTATCTATCTATCTATCTATCTATCTATCTATCTATCTATCTATCTATCTATCTATCTATCTATATGTCTGTCTATTTATATATCTACATGTCTATTGATCTTCATATCTGTCTACATGTCTGTTTATCTATCTATCTATCTATCTATCTACCTATCTATCTATCTATCTATCTATCTATCTATCTATCTATCTATCTATCTACATGTCTGTCTATTTATATATCTACATGTCTATTGATCTTCATATCTTTCTACATGTCTGTTTATCTATCTATCTATCTATCTATCTATCTATCTATCTATCTATCTATCTATCTATCTATCTATCTATCTATCTATCTACATGTATGTCTCTCTAGTTATCTATCTATCTATCTATCTATCTATCTACATGTCTATCTATCTATCTATCTATCTATCTATCTATCTATCTATCTATCTATCTATCTATCTATCTATCTATCTATCTATCTATCTACATGTCTGTCTATTTATATATCTACATGTCTATTGATCTTCATATCTTTCTACATGTCTGTTTATCTATCTATCTATCTATCTATCTATCTATCTATCTATCTATCTATCTATCTATCTATCTATCTATCTATCTATCTATCTACATGCATGTCTCTCTAGTTATCTATCTATCTATCTATCTATCTATCTATCTATCTATCTATCTATCTATCTATCTATCTATCTATCTATCTATCTACATGTCTATCTATCTATCTATCTATCTATCTATCTATCTATCTATCTATCTATCTATCTATCTATCTATCTATCTATCTATCTATCTATCTACATGTATGTCTCTCTAGTTATCTATCTATCTATCTATCTATCTATCTATCTATCTATCTATCTATCTATCTATCTATCTATCTATCTATCTACATGTCTGTCTATTTATATATCTACATGTCTATTGATCTTCATATCTTTCTACATGTCTGTTTATCTATCTATCTATCTATCTATCTATCTATCTATCTATCTATCTACATGTCTATCTATCTGCATTTCTGTCTATTTATATATCTACATGTCTATTGATCTTCATATCTTTCTACATGTCTGTTTATCTATCTATCTATCTATCTATCTATCTATCTATCTATCTATCTATCTATCTATCTATCTATATATCTATCTATCTATCTATCTATCTATCTATCTACATGTATGTCTCTCTAGTTATCTATCTATCTATCTATCTATCTATCTATCTATCTATCTACATGTCTATCTATCCATCTATCTATCTATCTATCTATCTATCTATCTATCTATCTATCTATCTATCTATCTATCTATCTATCTATCTATCTTCATATCTATCTATCTATCTATCTATCTATCTATCTATCTATCTATCTATCTATCTATCTATCTATCTACATGTCTGTCTATTTATATATCTATTAATATATCTACATTTATCTATCTATCTATCTATCTATCTATCTATCTATCTATCTATCTATCTATCTATCTATCTATCTATCTATCTATCTATCTATCTACATGTATGTCTCTCTAGTTATCTATCTATCTATCTATCTATCTATCTATCTATCTATCTATCTATCTATCTATCTATCTATCTATCTATCTATCTATCTACATGTCTATCTATCTATCTATCTATCTATCTATCTATCTATCTATCTATCTATCTATCTATCTATCTATCTATCTATCTATCTATCTATCTACATGTCTGTCTATTTATATATCTACATGTCTATTGATCTTCATATCTTTCTACATGTCTGTTTATCTATCTATCTATCTATCTATCTATCTATCTATCTATCTATCTATCTATCTATCTATCTATCTATCTATCTATCTATCTATCTACATGTATGTCTCTCTAGTTATCTATCTATCTATCTATCTATCTATCTATCTATCTATCTATCTATCTATCTATCTATCTATCTATCTATCTATCTATCTATCTACATGTCTATCTATCTATCTATCTATCTATCTATCTATCTATCTATCTATCTATCTATCTATCTATCTATCTATCTACATGTATGTCTCTCTAGTTATCTATCTATCTATCTATCTATCTATCTATCTATCTATCTATCTATCTATCTATCTATCTATCTATCTATCTATCTATCTATCTATCTATCTATCTATCTATCTATCTACATGTCTGTCTATTTATATATCTACATGTCTATTGATCTTCATATCTTTCTACATGTCTGTTTATCTATCTATCTATCTATCTATCTATCTATCTATCTATCTATCTATCTATCTATCTATCTATCTATCTATCTATCTATCTATCTACATGTCTATCTATCTGCATTTCTGTCTATTTATGTATCTACATGTCTATTGATCTTCATATCTTTCTACATGTCTGTTTATCTATCTATCTATCTATCTATCTATCTATCTATCTATCTATCTATCTATCTATCTATCTATCTATCTATCTATCTATCTATCTATCTACATGTATGTCTCTCTAGTTATCTATCTATCTATCTATCTATCTATCTATCTATCTATCTATCTATCTATCTATCTATCTATCTATCTATCTACATGTCTATCTATCTATCTATCTATCTATCTATCTATCTATCTATCTATCTATCTATCTATCTATCTATCTATCTATCTATCTATCTATCTATCGATCTACATGTATGTCTATCTATCTATCTATCTATCTATCTATCTATCTATCTATCTATCTATCTATCTATCTATCTACATGTCTGTCTATTTATATATCTACATGTCTATTGATCTTCATATCTTTCTACATGTCTGTTTATCTATCTATCTATCTATCTATCTATCTATCTATCTATCTATCTATCTATCTATCTATCTATCTATTTATCTATCTACATGTCTATCTATCTGCATTTCTGTCTATTTATATATCTACATGTCTATTGATCTTCATATCTTTCTACTCTTATTCATTACTAAATCCCTGGTGAAGGACAGTGATACATCTCCTACTCTCTCATCTATCTATCTATCTATCTATCTATCTATCTATCTATCTATCTATCTATCTATCTATCTATCTACATGTATGTCTATCTATCTATCTATCTATCTATCTATCTATCTATCTATCTATCTATCTATCTATCTATCTATCTATCTATCTATCTACATGTCTATCTATCTGCATTTCTGTCTGTTTATATATCTACATGTCTATTGATCTTCATATCTTTCTACATGTCTGTTTATCTATCTATCTATCTATCTATCTATCTATCTATCTATCTATCTATCTATCTATCTATCTATCTATCTATCTATCTATCTATCTACATGTCTGTCTCTCTTTCTATCTGTTTATCTACATGTCTGTCTCTCTATCTATCTACATGTCTATCTATCTATCTATCTATCTATCTATCTATCTATCTATCTATCTATCTATCTATCTATCTATCTATCTATCTGCATTTCTGTCTATTTATATATCTACATGTCTATTGATCTTCATATCTTTCTACGTGTCTGTCTGTCTATCTATCTATCTATCTATCTATCTATCTATCTATCTATCTATCTATCTATCTATCTATCTATCTATCTATCTATCTATCTATCTATCTATCTACATGTATGTCTCTCTAGTTTATCTATCTATCTATCTGTCTGTCTATCTATTTATCTACATGTCTGTCTCTCTATCTATCTATCTATTTATCTATATGTCTATCTATCTATCTATCTACCTGTCTGTCTGTAGGCCCTATTGCGGGCGAGTGATCGGGGGGGGGGGGTTGGTTGTGGTATTGTTTGCGCCCCCCCAAAAAAATGGAGCACCAGCCGCCACTGTTGCATACAATACAGAATACATAGTAGAAACAACGATATACAATACAACATGTAATAGTAAAAACATACTTTTTAAGTTCTCTATGGGGTGATGGCGATAGATTAAGCAAGACATGTCCTGCTCCCAGTAGTGTCTTTTCAGAGCATGGTGGCTGTTCACTTCCTGTGAAGATTCTACCCAGAATTCCCTGCTTACTAACAACTTCCTTAACTACACATACAGTAAATCAAATACACCGAACTGAAGCAATACCAAAAAAGAACACTAGATGAAGCCTGCACTCCACATATGATTGTCGTATGTAAATTACAAACTGTACATGTTATTTTCACAACACAGATACAAGTAATCAGAAAATAAGCCTGGTGGACAGAACAGCGTGATATCCCAATCATCCAGGGAGAAGTTTATAGGAAAGAGAAAAGGGCTCCAATAGTGTCATACCATTTAACAATAATATGTATTGAAAAAGAAAGCCAAATGGCTACTTACAGGATAAAAATACATATGTGCATATAAAAAGTGTATTGCCGGCAAACAAATCGAGCACTTCTGGGGTCTAGTGGGGCGCAATGGCGTCAGCGCGTAGCACCGCCGACATGTTTCATCACACGTGAGGTCTTCATGGGGCACAGGAAGACATTAGGTGTGATGAAACAACAAAAACAGTATCCACATATTTAGTTTTTTGTAAAAAACAAAAAACAGTATCCACATATATATATATATATATATATATATATATATATATATATATATATACAATCACTGTAATGTTAGTGGTCATAAATCTCTGTGTACCCTGCAGCCTCTCTGCCTAGCGTCAAGCCATGGCCACCTGACCCATTGTGTCCTGATTGGACTTCCTCATAGGATGCACCATGCACTAAATACAATCTCCTAATGGTTATAATAGCAACCAGTAAACAAAAGTGCCTCCCTGGAACCGGGAACTACTCAAGCTAGCATTAAAATGCCAGTATCTCATAAATTGCTATATACCGTATTTATCGCGGTATAACGCGCTCCCACGTATACCGCGCACCCCTAAAGTGGCCCCCAATGCTGTAGAAAAAAAGTTTTTTAGTTTTTTTGTACTTACAGTTTTGGTGTCTTGCGCGGCGTCCATCGGCGGCCTCGTCGGGTCCGGCGTCCTTCTGCGGCTTCGGGTGTCCTCTTCGGCGCGTCCGGCGTACGTCTTCGGCTGTTCGGGTGTCCTCTTCGGCGGGTCGGGGGTCCTCTTCGGCGGGTCGGGGGTCCTCTTCGGCGGGTCCGGCGTCCTTCTGCAGCGTCCTCGCGTCCTCCCCGCTCGTTTCCCGCCACGAGTTTGAATACTGCGCCGGCATATACCGAGCGCAGTACACTCGTGAATCTTCGGGCAGGCTCGGCAACTGTCGCGCTGACGTCCTGTACGCTCAGGACGTCAGTGCGAGAGGCGCCGAGACTGCCCGAAGATTCACGAGTGTACTGCGCTCGGTATATGCCGGCGCAGTATTCAAACTCGTGGCGGGAAAGCGGGTATCGGCGTATATCGCGCACCCACGATTTTGCCCTGATTTTCAGGGCAAAATAGTGTGCGGTATACGCCGATAAATACGGTAGATACCATACTACCTGCATCTTTATGCAACAATACATTTGATATATCAATACATATTACATCAAATACAGTAACTACCTTTGTAAAAACGTCTTAAATAACACCTGGTTTATGGAAATTTTTTAAAAATGCATGTAGAATACACAAAACAGATGGTTAATAAAATAACTAAGCAATCTATATACTGCATATACATATATATATTTTTTTTTTAAAGTGTATTTTGTGCGTGTAACTGAGAGAGGAGCCAAACTGCAGGAGTTGGGAGTAGGCAGGCCTCCCCCATAGGCAATCTGCCACCTTTCTCCATGCCCCGGGTGGCAATGGTGGGTGTGTGAGGGGGTCCTCCCACACAGCCCACCCTACCTGCTCCGCTTTGAAGCCCAACGGGGCAGAGGGACTCCCTATAAGGGAGTGAGAGGATCTAGCCCGCTCAACCAGCCCCGTTAGTCCTTCGCCTCTCTTTTTAGAGACCGCGTGGTCAAGGTCTGCATATACATATATAACAACAAAATATAATGGTAATTTTCACCACTCCAGTGTCTTTTTAAAGGAGTTGTAAAGGAAAAAAAAAAAATTTGCCTAAAATTAATGTCTGCAAGGTAGACAGACAGAATAGTGTAATGATTCTGTTAAAAAAAACGAGTAAATACCTATTAAATTCCTTCATCTATATCACCTTCGGCGTTCTAGTTTCTGTTCTCTCATTCACTTCCTGGTTTGCGGCACTCGTTCATGTAAGAACTACATTTCCCAGTATGCATTGCGGCACGCCCAGTAATTCACACCTCCTTGAAGTCTCTAACACGTAGAGAGCGTCCTGCCGCACAGATGTAGTTCCCAGGAGGGGGCGAGCACGTCACTGACCACCGCAGTAAAGCCTCCCTTCACGGTGGTGAGTAACAATCAGACAAGCAGGAAGTGAACAGAACAGAGAAGAAATAGAGCAACTTCTGAGCAAAAATGAACAATGAGGAAGTGAAAAGAGGAATGTCTGCAGGTAAAGGATGCTTATTATGAAAACATTTTTTTTCCTTTACAACCCCTTTAACTTCCCCAGGCCCCAAAACTGTAAACTGCTTGGATCACGGTTATGATGCATTTTCAAATGTTTAAAAACACTATGGGCTAGATTCAGGTAGCAGTTACGGCGGCGTAATTTAAAATCTGCGCCGGCGTATCTTTACGCCGATTCTCCAAGGCAGATACGTCGAAAAAATAGGCTTCCTCCGCCGACGTAACTTGAATGCGGCAGCGTATAATTGTGTGCATTTTTACGCTGGCCGCTAGGGGCGCTTCCGTTGTTTTCGGCGTAGAATATGCAAATGACCTAGATACACCGATTCACAACCGTACATACGCCCGGCGCAATTTTTTTACGTCGTTTGCGTTAGGCTTTTTCGGCGTAAGGTTACTCCTGTTATTAGGAGGCGCAGCCAATGTTAATTATGGACGTTGTTCCCACTTCGAAATTTGAATTTTTTACGTTGTTTGCGTAAGTAGTTCGCGAATAAGGCTGGACGTAATTTACGTTCACGTCGAAACCAATACGTCGTTGCGGCGTACTTGGGAGCAATGCACACTGGGATATGTACACAGACAGCGCATGCGCCGTTCGTACAAAACGTCAATCACGTCAGGTTATCATAGATTAACATAAAACACGCCCCCCCTTCCACATTTGAATTACGCGCGCTTACGCCGGCCCTATTTACGCTACGCCGCCGCAACTTCCGGAGCAAGTGCCTTGTGAATACTGCACTTGCTCCTGTAAGTTGCGGCGGCGTAGCGTAAATACGATATGCTGCGCCACCGTAAATATGCGCGCCCCTACCCGAATCTAGCCCTATGTTGGCAAAACTATTTTTAATATTGTAAACATGTGTGTGGCTAATGTTCTAGATGTACGCCCAACATACTGTAAAGGGGCACTCAAGCAAATATATAACCCCTTCCGAGGAACATGAAGCATGATCCTTCAACTCACACGTCGTTCTTGTAAGGGAAGCAACAAATTCCTTCCTTCTCTTATTGTGCGCCTCTTACCTCTAAAGAAGTCAAGTCAGGATGCAACATGGCTTATGACATCATCAAACATCATGACATCTTCACACTAGGCAGAGAGGCCATAGATGAGAGGCTGGTAACATTAAAGTGATTGCATACAAATATCTGTATGACAGTTTTTGTTTTGAACTATGTGAGTGCTTTACTTTATTTATTTTAAATAAATGTACACAGTGAGCACTATGGAATCTCTTTGTATCTCTCTATAAGCAATATTGTTTCCTGAGCAGTGGATGGGAACTGCAGGAGGAGTGGTGGCTGGTGAAGTTTTAAGATGGTGGAGCGCCAGGGATTTACTGACAGAGAGACCCCCCCATATGGGTTATATACTAAATAGGGGGTCTCTCAGTATATGCATAATAGGGGGTCTCAGTATATCCTATATTAAGGTGCCTCTCAGTATAAAGAGAGAAAAAGAAAGAAAGAGATGTAGCCAGGAGCTGAATATCTGTTACATAGTTACATAGTTAGTCAGGTTGAACAAAGACACAAGTCCATCCAGTTCAACCATATATATATATATATATATATATATATATATATATATATATATATATATATATATATATATATATATATATATATATATATTTCTCTTTCGTTCATGGATGGACACAGCCTTAATCTTGACATAGTGGAAGATAGCCTATCTTTAGGAGTGACTAGGCAGAAAGTGTTAACAACTTCAAAGCTGAACCGCCCCGCCCAGGGTGCAGTCCCACTGACTATATCCTCTCAGCCTGCACCAAGCAGTTCAGTTCATGGCTCCCATAAGGCCCAAGGCTTGGAGGCTTTAAGTTTGGATTCATTTTTGGGATTTTTTATTTATTTATTTAAGTTTTTCCTGCGATCTTCGATCAACTGCCGACTGCGCGACAGGCTGCATCCCAGATCCTTGTATTCTTACCAGTTTCAGCCATCGAGTGTGTGCCGACCATAGCTACGCGCTGGGTCATCCACGACATGCCCATCGCTCTACGGGTGGCTGGTGAGCTATACGCTCCAGTGCTTGCATCGGACCGGTCTACAGGGCAGAGTCGCAGTAGCCTGGCCGACAGCCACCTCCGTTACCATGCGGTAGATGTGCTGTCCAGGATGCTTCCAGCATAAACCCACAGGAAGGGTAAGTAGCTACTACCTTGCTTTAGCAAGAAGACAGAGCTGGGCATCCTTGGAGAGGTGAGTAAAGGGCCTTATCCCCCTTCACTAAATCAGTGTATAAAGCTGCATAAGAAATTATATTTATGTGTGTTCTGCTCCATGCTGTCGGCGGCCCTGTTTGGTGTATCCATGCTGTATTTCTTTACTTGCACAATGTATAAAGCTGCATAAGAGATTCTGCTTTCCTGTGTGTCTTGCTCCATGCTGTCGGCGGCCATGTTTGGTGTGTCCATGCTGTATTTCTTACTTACACAATGTATAAAGCTGCATAAAAGATTCTGCTTTTCTTTCTTTTCTTGTAGCCAAATTTTTCTGGCGATTTCTGCTGAGGTGTACTGACTGCTGCATTACTCTGCTGCACCATGGTTTTCTGCCCTGTTGGCCGTGTCAGATCAGTGGCCATTGTACCATGGATCAGACCATTTTAAAAACAGCAGATGAACAGATACACGCTGCTGACTGAGCAGTCTGAAAGACTGACAAAAATCGAAGCCCCACAAACAGCCTTCGATCCCAGCTTTGGAGAGCACAGATCGACAGACACATCTACTATGGTTCCTGGGTGGTGAGTCCTCTGGAGGGGAACCTCTCATCTCTGCTGCAGCCAGGAGTGGTGGGTTACTTGTTTGGGGGTCCCTGTGTCAGGTGTGTGGACAGCATGGTGTTAGAAGCAGACACTTTTTCCCCCGAGACACCTGATCTGGCAATTGATGCCCCCCTGCACCCGATTTATCGGTGGACGCTATGCGGCAATCCTAGATGCCTTCGTAGCCAAGGTGGAAGCAGCGCATGGGAAAATGGGGGCTAGAAAGCGCCTCCTCCCCCCACCATCTGCTGGGGACAACTCAGATGCAGAGCCGGGTCCAGCTAGCGCTCATGACCCTGGCTCTGAGGTATCTGAGGATGCGGACCAAGAACCCTCTTGAAGAGAGTTTCTTGAAAAGATGGACCTCGCCCCCGATAGTGGACCCTCCTGTGTCCAGATTAAACAAGCTCCACCATACCAGTGGAGGGGGCTCCCGCCTTCAAAGACCCTGTGGACGCAACCTGATCACCCGCAACCTGTACACGGTAGTGTGTTTGACGGTATGCCCAACCATAGTTGGGGCCCTGGTGACTCAGACACTCACGGAAGGGGCAAAGATGCTGCTCTATGAGTTACAAGCGTCAGGCTTCCTCGAACGAGGTAGCCCTAGCTGACCTACTACTACAAGGCCTAAAATTCATTTGTGAATCAGCCTTGGATACTATTCCTCCGCTGGCCAGAGCTTCAGGTCAGGCGGTGGCGTTACGCCATCTACTTTGGTTAAGATTTGGTCCGCCAACCAATCTTCCAAGAAAGCCCTGATGGACTTGCCCTTTAAGGGCGACAGACTTTTTGGAACTTCCCTGGATGACATAATTAAAGATGCTACAGGAGGTAAGAGCACACTGCTCCTACAATCCAAAAAGGGGAAGGAGCCACGCTGTAGGCAAGGGCCCTTCTTTACCGCACACAAGCGTTTTTTTCGTCCGCCCAGTACGGCAGGTAAAAGACACAGGCAGAAAAAGCGCGTCCCTGGTTTCGCCAACTCAACTAACCTGCAGACAAGGCTACGTCCGCATGAAGGTTTGCCCCCATCCATCTCTCGGGTGGGGGGACAGCTTCGCGAATTTGCAACCCGGTGGTCATCTCAGGTCCTCGACCAGTGGGTTTGCAAAGTAGTGTCTTCAGGGTATAAGATAGAACGTCTATATTGCCCACCAAACAGATTTTTTTCCCTCCAACCGCCAGCTACAACCGACTCGTCGGGAAGCCCTATTTGGGGCAGTTCAAGACCTGCTGAAACGTGGGGTGGTTATTCCTGTCCCAGTACAGGATCGGTTTCAGGGGTTTTACTCCAATCTGTTCATAGTACCAAAGAAAGAGGGCGTGAGCACAATTCTGGACCTCAGGGCCCTCAATTGCTTTGTGAAGGTACAAAGATTCCAGAAGCTATCGGTTCGCTCTGTCGTCACTGCCCTCCAGCCGGGGGACTTTCTGGCATCCTTGGACATCAGGGATGCCTATTTACATGTCCCCGCTTTGCGGTTGGGGAAGACCACTAGCAATTTGTGGCTCTCCCCTTTGGCCTGGTATCGGCACCATGGGTGTTCACCAAGGTTCTTGCCCCAATTCTCGCCCTACTAAGACAACGTGGCATCGCTGTTGTGAGCTACTTGGACGACCTGCTTCTGGCAGTAGAGATCTTCTGGCATCTCCTGGCGTCTCGACTCAATTGGAAGGTATTGAAGTTTGTGGCCAGGTCGAAAGAGCCATGGGCGGACACGACAGATGCGTTAGTGGCGCTGTGGAGTCAGTACCGGCTAATATATGCCTTCCCTCCTCTAGAGCTCCTGCCTCTTCTGCTTCGTAGCAAGGACGCAGAGGCCATTTCTGGATTAAATAGGATCATTGGAATCCCTTCTGCCTCCACTCTGGGGGGTCTTCTTCCAACTTCGGGGGGTCTTCAGACTTCTCTGCTCTCTTCTCCCGCTTTCCAGTTCTTTTTCTTTTCTGCCGGGCACCACCGCTGTCTTCTTTCAGCTCTTTCACCAGCAGGGGGCCCGGTCTTCTGCGTCGCCTTCTTCTCTTCTTCTCCTCTTCGATGTTGACTCGATGCTTCCTACCGCTGTAATGACGGGTGTGCGGTGCGGTGACGTCACCACCCGGAGCATGCTAGGACTGTAACATCATAAGAGGCCTATATAAATCGCTGCGCACCGCACACCCAGCATTACAGCGGGAGGGGGCGTCGAGTCAACATCGAAGAGGAGAAGAAGGCGACGCAGAAGACCGAAGAGAGTGGAGAAGTCGGAAGACCCCCCGAAGTCGGAAGAAGACCCCCCGAAGTCGGAAGAAGGGAGAAGATCGGGCCGCCGCTGGTAAAAGAGCTGAAAGAAGACTGCGGTGGTGCCCGGCAGAAGGGAGAAGTCAGAAGACCCCCGGAGCTGCCTAATAAACTACTTTAAAAACCTGTGTACTGTTTTTTTTATAGACATTTAGGGGTGCGATGTACCCCATACTCATTCACATAGGGTGGGGGCCGGGATCTGGGGGTCCCCTTATTAAAGTGGGCTCCCAATATCCGATAAGCCCCCCGCCCGCAGACCCCGGCAACCAACGCCCAGGGATGTCGGGAAGAGGCCCTTCTCCCCATCAACATGGGGACAAGGTGCTTTGGGGTGGGGGAGCCACAGGGCGCCCCCTGCCCCAAAGCAACCCCCCATGTTGAGGGCATGCCGCCTGGTACAGGTCAGAAGGGGGGGGGGCGCTCGCCCGTCCCCACCCCCTTTTCTCACCGGCCGGGCTGCGTGCACGGATAAGGGTCTGGTATGGATTTGGGGGCTACCCCACGCCGTTTTTTTGGCGCAGGGGTTCCCCTTTAAATCCATACCACACCTAAGGACCTGGTATGCTTCTAGGGAGGGAACCCATGCCGTTTTTTATTTAAAAATTTTCGTGAATTTCCCCTGTGGAAGGGAGGTGCTTGCCTTAGAACAGGTTTACACTGGGGCGACTTCCTGTAAAGTTGCCTCACTGTGAACGGGGATCCGACTTGGAGGCGACGTTCATTAAAATCAATGGGTACAGGTCGCCTTGAAGTCGTATTGAAATAGTACAGGTACCTTTTGTGAAGTCGGAGCGACTTCAGTAGTGTACATTAGGATGGCTCCCTTTCACTTCCATTCATTTTCTCGACCACGCGACTTGGGGTAACTTGGGGCATCTTGAAGTCGGATCCCGGGTCGCCCCAGTGTGAACCGGCTCTAAGAACTTTAATTTGTATGCAATCAGGCAGTCCCTTGCACTACATGGTTTAGGTAAACCTGAAGGGAAAAACCTGCAGGAAAACTGAGTGTGTATGCGGCTATACTGTGAAGAAACCTTTCCATATTTGGAGATGAAATCTCTTTTCCTCTAGACATAAAGAGTACCCCCTTGTCCTTTGTGTTGACCGTAAAGTGAATAGCTCAACATCAAGTTCACTATATGGACCCCTTACATATTTGTACATGTTGATCATATCCCCCTTAATCTCTTCTTCTCAAGAGTGAATACATTCAGTTCCTCTAATCTTTCCTCATTGCTGAGCTCCTCTATGCCTGTTATCAATTTGGTTGCCCTTCTCTGCACTTTCTCCAGTTCCCCAATATCCTTTTTGAGAACTGGTGCCCAAAACTGAACTGCATATTCCAGATGAGGTCTTACTAATGATTTGAACAGGGGCAAGATTATATCTCTCTCTCTGGAGTCCATACCGCTCTTAATACAAGAAAGGACTTTGCTCGCTTTGGAAACTGCAGCTTGGCATTGCATGCCATTATTGAGCTTATGACCTACCAAATCCCCCAGATCCTTGTCCACTATGGATTCCCCCAGTTGTACTCCCCATAGTATGTATGATGCATGCATATTCTTAGCCCCCAAGTGCATAACTTTAGATTTATCAACATTAAACCTCATCTGCCACATAGTCCCCCAGTTGCCATATTCCTGCAATCAGGAGATGCTGTGTGGCATTGTTCCAGAGGAAGCTGTTTCCCTCTAGTGTTCCAGTGTGGGATATTCTGTTATTTTCTAATCAGAGACAAGACATAGCAAAGCATTTTGGGACTTGTAGTCCATATGGATAGGGTTTGCTCTCTGGCTGAATTATGTAAAACTACAACAATCAGCTGGCTAATGAAGAAGAGCAGACCGCTGGGAGGGACTATAAAACAACAGGTCTTATTTAAAAGTACATTTTAAAGTACTTGCGGCTATAATTAATTGGCGGCTAACAAAGGGGACCCACAGATTCCTGCCCCCATGTGAATTGGGTTACCATTTCACAAAGAAAGTGTAAAAAATTGTAAAAAAAAAAATTCTAATTAAAAAAAAAAAAAAAACACACAGACACAGTTGGGATAAGTCCTTTATTAAAAAAATAAATAAAAGATTCCAGCGGTGGTAATCCACTCTCGATCTACACTCCAGCGCTGTCGGTATCCTGCGATGGATGATCTCCTCTCCAGGCTCCAGTGATGATGTCCAGCGCAGCAAGGAACAGCATCCTGTCTCCACCGGAAACACCTCGGGAATAACGTTGGGGCAGCCTGACAGGTCTCTTATGTAGCTGAGGACGGGGCCACCCGTCACGTGACCCGGTCCCCCTCTGTGATGTGACGGGTGACCCTACCCCCTCTGATGTAACGCAGATTTCCCTTTGCATCAGAGGGGTGCCATCCAACATAAAGTATTTTCCAAACAGGAACATGAAATCATTAACAGTCTCTATGTATGTCTCAGTGAGATGAATCTGCAGCACTTACACAGCTTGTGTTCTCTTAGCAGGAATTCATTGTTCTATCTCTCACCGCATGTCTGTCTCTCCACCCACTTACACATAAACCCCCTGCCATCTTTTGATCTTCATGATGACCTCATCCTTGGTGAGTTACTTTTGGGCGCAGGGTGACCAAAAAAATAATAAACCCTGAGAATATGATTTGATTACTTCAAATGGGACAGTACTGTTCATTAATAATATCTCTCAAGAAATATGAAGATGTTATCCCCTGTATACTGTGAGGGCTATGCCCAGGAAGTATAACTCCTTATTTGGGCATCCCAATGAGTCATTAGATCCCCATTGTTGTTTGTGGTAATTAACTTTGCTATTGTGTAAAGGAGTTCTGTGTTGATTTGTGATAATGTTGAATGTGTCTTCTGAGCTACCAGATGGCAAGTCTAGCCTAAAGGTCATGTCTATAAATCACCTATGCTGTCTAATGTCCTAAACGACTTTATCCCCTTTTCATACTTGGGGTGTTGTTACAACTGGTGGCAAGCAGCAGGATGATTCCCACAGCCCAGAAGGACAGCTACAGGAGGAACATTATCACAGAATTAGTCAAAATGGATAGAGCAGAAAGACCCAACAAAACCGAAAGGGCCAGGGTAACAGACAGGACACCCGAAGAGGCAAGTTTTGATCGAGCTGTTAAAATAAGACTGTCACATTATAGTCCTAACCTACAGCGGAGACCATAGACTGAGTTATAGCTGCTGTGGACGCAAATTGGCTACATCAAAGAGGTGCTGCAGTAGCAGAAGTCACAGCAGAACCAACTGAAAGAAGGAAGGTACATTTTTCTGCTTTTAAAAATTTCAGAGAACCAGAAGGGAAGATTGATGGGTACCTTGCTGATTTTGAACGGCAATGTGCCCTACATCGGTTGCCCACAGAGGAACGGGTTACCATTTTGTCTGGGAAATTGTCCGGCCGGCCAGTGCTCAGGGCCATCCCAGACAAAGATATTATGAACTATGGGCTGGTAAAAGAAGCACTTTTGGCCAGGTAGGCTGTCACACCGGAGGCATACCGGAGGCAGTTCCAAGAGATGAGCAAGTAGATTGGAGACTCGTATACCAAGTGGGAATGCCGCCTACACCGTCCGGCATCCCACTAGGTCGCTGGATGCCAAGCAGTATCCGTGGAAGAGGTGCTACAGCTGTTCCTGCTGGAGCACTTTTTTGACAAGCTGTCCCCAGAAGTCAGAGAGTGAGTCCCGGACTGAAAACCTTTCACCTTGCCTGAAGCAGCTTGCCTGGCAGACAAATACACAGATGCCCACAAACTGGATAACCCTGCGGTCAAGACAATAGCTCGGGTGGATTATCAATCAGCGGCACCCCCTCAAGTTGCCGCCTACCAAATACACTTGTACTGCCCTACAGCACCACCTACAACAGCCACTTATTCTCAGCAGCCCAGGTTCAACTCCAGGATTACTCACAACCCATCAGGTGTTTCGGGTGTAAACAGTTAGGGCACAAAAAGACAGACTGTCCGTTGAATCCAGCCAGGCAGTCCCAGTCTTGGAGAAAGCCAGCAAGGGGGAACCCCCGCACATCCATGCCTGTGGCCCACTGCGTTGAGGAGGAATGTACTACTGGGGAATGATTTGGCCCCCCTTATTTCTGCTTACGCCCCAATGGGCCCCGCTGAAGTCAACCCAGTGACTACCCGTGCCCAGACCAGTGCTGCTGGAACTGGTCTGCTTGCTGGTGTGACCCAGGTAAGACTATCTTCCCCGACATGTACCCTTGATCAGACGCCCCTAGGCTGGGATACCCCAGAGGCATTCGGGAGGGAAACCCGGGAGGACCCGACCTTACACAAGTATAGGGCTAAAGCAGATACTCAGGAAAGGGGTATAGATGGGGAGCTTTATGAATGGGTGGGGGATAGACTGTATGGGATCCCTAAGCCATCCCAGAGAAGTAAGGCCCCTTCGCATAAACGACAGTTGGTGGTACCTAAGAAACACCAGCTGGAGATTCTGCGAATTGTGCATGATGTACCACTAGCAGGACATCTAGGGTCCCATTGCACAGCCCATAGGATTACACAGAATTTCTTCTGGCTAAATTTTAGAGCTAATTTTTGAGCTATGACTAAGCATCTATCCATGATGTGAAACATGTCAGCCTTTTGTCCCCTGCATCCACTTCCTACTATTGATTGCAGTGTTGCATGAATTTTTGGATGCCATACAGCTTTGGATTTTATCCTTTGTTTATTTTGTTTCAATAAATCGCTCATCAGAGTGTGGCAGTCCAGGATCATTTCTTTTTTCCATGGCTCAATATTAACCATAATGTGCGACAATACTGCAAAACGTGTGACACATGTCAACGGGTAGGTAAGCGGAGGACCACCCTAAGGCTAGACTTATGTCCATGCCTATTACTGGGGAGCCCTTTTACCGCATAGCCGTTGACATTGTGGGTCCCTTGGCCAGGCCTAGTCCATCTGGGAAGAAGTATATTCTCACCATGGTGGACTACGCCACCCGTTACCCAGAGGCAGTAGCTATGTCCAACATTGAAGCAGAGACAGTAGCTGATGCCCTGGTTAAGATATTTACCAGAGTGGGGTTCCCTAAGGAGATGACCAGGGAACCCAGTTTACCGCTGTACTCACCCAGCAATTGTGGAAGGTGTGCAATATTAAGCCCTTGCTGAGCTCACCTTACCACCCCCAGATTAATGGTCTCTGCGAGCGCTTTAACAGGACCCTCAAGCAAATGCTGAGGACCTTTTCAGACGCTTTCAGAGACTGGGAGAGATTCCAGCCTCCCTGGGAGAGAGGGACCACGTGGAGCAACTGTCTCTGATGGTAAGGGAGAATCTTCAGGCGGCCCAGGGGAGACAGAATAGATGGTACAATGGGGGGGCCCCGGCAGCGTATCTTCCAGGTTAAGCAGAAGGTCTTAGTGCTCAAGTCTGTGAAGACCGACAAGATTCAGGCATCTTGGCAGGGCCCGTATAAAGTAGTAGCCCAGGTATGTGATACTACCTATGTTATTGCCAGCTGTGCAGATGAAAGAATCCATCGAACCTTTCATGTGAACATGCTGAAGGAATATCAGAAACGGCAGGTGGATGTTGTGGCAGTATGCGCCCCTTCGGCAGATGACTCAGAAAGTTTACCCCTCCCTTCCTTACTAGAGAGAGACCACCAGACTGACCTCATTAGCCTTGTACATCTAGGGGACCGGTTAACTCCACAAAGAAGGAACATGCTAAGCGGCTTCTGTGGGAGAAACAGGTGACTTTCTCCCAAAAACCGGGCT
Source organism: Rana temporaria (assembly GCF_905171775.1). Taxonomy (NCBI): domain Eukaryota; kingdom Metazoa; phylum Chordata; class Amphibia; order Anura; family Ranidae; genus Rana; species Rana temporaria. The sequence goes on along the minus strand of NC_053496.1, from coordinate 140,889,264 downwards.
ACACGACGCTGGCTGTACATAAGATAGAGACCCCTGGACAAGCACCCCTTTGACAACCCCCTTACTGTATCCCTGAAGCAGTCCGAGAAGGAATGCGGAAGGAAATACTGTACAGGATATGATTCAGTTAGGAGTCATTAAGCCCTCTGACAGCCCTTGGGCCTCGCCTGTAGTCCTGCGTGGACTACAGGTGACTCAATGAGAAGACCACCACTGACCCCTACTTGATGCCCAGGGTAGACAAACTGCTAGATCGTATAGCCAGGGGACATTATTTAACTACAATAGACCTGTGTAAGGGCTATTGGCAGATTCCCCTGGCCGAGGATGCTATCCCCAAGTCTACATTTATTACCCCGTTTGGCCTGTACCAGTGTAAGGTCATGCCATTCATTCGGTAATGAAAAATGCCCCGGCTATCTTCCAACGTATGGTGGATAGTCTCCTCAATGGTTTCCAAAATTTTCATGTGCATACCTGGATGACATTGCGATCTACAGTGGGTCTTTGGAGGACAAGTGCCATCTAGGTATGGCTGAGGTGCAGTACCTGGGACACCGAGTAGGGTGTGGGAACCAGAGACCAGAGCCAGCCAAGGTATTAGCCTTCTTGGGGACTGCAGGGTACTACCGATGCTTTGTCCCTGATTATAGTGCTATCGCCAATCCCCTGACTGACCTGACAAAAAATTATTTACCTAGGCAAGTCATGTGGTCTCTAGCTTGTGAAGCCGCGTTTCTAGCCCTCAAGCAAGCACCTGTAAATGCCCCTGTCTTGGCTGCCCCAGTACCTAACAAACATTTCCTTGTCCACTCCGACACTTTCATGTTTGGACTGGGGGCTGTTCTGAGCCAAGTTGGGGAGGATGGAGGCTAATACCCTGTCACATACCTGAGCAGAAAGCTATTACCCCAGGAAGTGAGCTAAGCGGCAGTGGAGAAGGAGTGTTTGGCCCTGGTCTGGGCCCTTAAAAAGTTGAACCCTTATTTGTGCAGACAGGAATTTTCATTAGTCACCAACCACAACCAATTGGTCTGGCTTAACTGGGTCTCAGGAGACAATGGCAGGTTTCTGCGGTCAAGCTTAGCCCTACAACCTTACAACTTCACCATCAGCTACCGACCCGGTAAGCAAAATGGCAATGCTGATGGGTTTTTCTGGCAAACAGACGTAATCCCAGCCTCCTAGTTCAGCACATCCCCAAGTTGACCCGAGAAGGATCAAGCCGGGTCTGCCGGAGTGCCCCACAAGGAGGGAGCCAAGTAACAGGAGTTACTTTTGGGCGCAGGGTGACCAAGAAAATAATGAACCCTGAGAATATGATTGGATTACTTCAAATGGGACAGTAATGTTCATTAACAATATCTCTCAAGAAATATGAAGATGTTATCCCCTGTACACTGTGAGGGCTATGCCCAGGAAGTATAACTCCTTATTTGGGCATCCCAGGAAATTCAATGTAAGAGTCATTAGATCCCCATTGTTGTTTGTGGTAATTAACTCTGCTATTGTGTGAAGGAGTTCTGTGTTGATTTGTGATAATGTTGATTGCGTCTTCTGAGCTACCAGATGGCAAGTCTAGCCTAAAGGTCATGTTTATGAGTCACCTATGCTGTCTAAGGGATTAGTTAATTAGGTTCCTGCGCATGTTAATTAGGTTCCTGGTCACAGATGTTTTCCATAGTATTATGAGCAATATGCACCTCCTCTTTTTCTTGTATTTAAGACTTGTATTCCTTTCAATAAATATTATTCCTGTTTAACCTTCAACACGGAGCTTTGTCTCGTGTTTGGGGGAGAATTATTCGTATGGGTTTCTTCTTCGGCTGTTTGGAGTGACTTTGTGTTCAGGAATGGAATGTCCTAAAGGACTTTAACCCCTTTCATACTTGGGGTGTCGTTACAGAGAGCATAGTAACCATATTGGAAAAGGGCAAACAAACTGTATAACAAGAGTATACACTTGGTAAATGGGCAAATCAATTATCACATCATTACTACATTGGCAACTACAGATACATTTGAAAATACTAGAATGTTATATACTTATTAACATTGCCTGTTCATGTCTTCACATTAGCCTTACAGGTATGTATGTGTGTGTGATTTGTCTGTTGCAGCAACTTGGCTTCCTTTGTTGCATTTTCAGTGTAGGCTGGAGGCAATTGTTTCCATCTAGTTTTGCCCCTTAATGCTGGCTTGTTTTTCCAGCTGCTTATCCTCACTTGATGTGGATCGCTCCACCCTTCTGGGCTGAGCCCAGCTTCGGTATGGGGACACTCTTGCTCCTTGTAGCCCTCTCCTTTCCTTTCTCCAGCTTGATAGTCATGACATCCCTAACAGCTGTTGGCCCCATCCAGGGGTTGTGCCAAGAGCAGCCCTAACCATCTGCAATGTTTACAATCGGCAGTCACACCACCATCTGTCATTATTGGCTGCGACAATCGACCGCGTTGTAACGTCACATCCCACACTTTTCAGCGGGTGGCGGCTTCCTTTGGTGTCCTCTCAGTGGTGGGGGTATAAAGGATGCTAGGCATTGCATTCCACACCTACAGCCTCCCCGTGTCCCCCACTGTATCTCTTGGATTGGTAAGCATCTCTTGCTGCTGCATGCTGCCTCTTGTCTATACACTTTGATGGTCTGTTGAGACGTGACTCATTTCATGTCTGTTCTCTATAGGCTTTGCAGGACTGGTGGAACAGTCTTTCTCTCCCCCTTTACAATCTAAGCCTATATGTGGGGACTGGTCTCTTCAAGTTCCCTGATGAATCGACTGGCGTCTTCCTGACCCCCACAGCTAATACTTTTTGGAGCTTACATACTATCTCTGGTGCAGTTGAGATGATTCATGTGCTATTTGAACTGATGGAAGCTTCCAAGTGTATCTTCCTGTAACTTCAAGTAAGTTCACCCGTTCAATTCCATGTATAAAGTATATCATTAAAAATACAACAACCCATAGATATCCATCCGTATACCTTTACATAGGCACCTAATATATATCTATATACTCATTTATGTCCTTATTAATGCCATATATACTTACAGTCTTGTAAAAAATGCAGTTATACCTGTTAAACAGAGAAATATCGCTGGCCTTGTTATTCTCTTATATATTAGCTATCCTTATAAGGTAAATACTTCTCGTTATTCTTTGACTAAATATGGCCATCTCATTTTACTCTACAGTTTCCTTTTTTCTTTGGGGATACCAATTGTGGGACAGACATTATTTGGCCTTTCCTTTTCCTCCAGTGCCCACCCAGGGAGACTAAGGCCTAGTACACACGAGAGGATTTATCCGTGGATCCGATGGAGTGTACTCACCATAGGATCGAAATCCGCGCCGAAATCCCATCGCGATGACGTGTCGCGCCATCGCCGCGATGATGACGCGGTGACGTGCGCGACGCTGTCATATAAGGAATTCCACGCATGCGTCGAATCATTACGATGCATGCGGGGGATCCATTCGGACGGATTGATCCGGTGAGTCTGTACAGACCAGCAGATCAATCCGTTGGGATGGATTCAAGCGGATAGATTTGAAAGCATGTCTTCAAATTTTTATCCGCTTGAAATCCATCCCAGGGGATAAAAATCCACGGAAATAGATCCGCTGGATTGTACACACCAGGGGATCTATCCGCTGGAGCCGGTCCGCGGATCAATTCCAGCGGATGGATCCTCTCGTGTGTACGGGGCCTAACACATGTATATTCAGATTCAGGCAAGGTGAATATATTGTATGTGACATATCCATGATGTACATTTGCTTTTGTAGGCAATAACAAATGTAATGAAATACAGTGCTTTGCAAAAGTATTCACCCCCCTTGGCTTTTTACCTATTTTGTTACATTACAGCCCTTAGTTCAATGTTTTTTTTAATCTGAATTATATGTGATGGATCAGAACACAATAGTCTAAGTTGGTGAATTAAAATTAGAAAAATGTATACATAAAACTATTTTTCAGAAATAAAAAACGTATAATTGGCTTGTGTGCATGTATTCACCCCCTTTATTATGAAGCCCATAAAAAGCTCTGGTGCAACCAATTACCTTCAGAAGTCATATAATTAGTGAAATGATGTCCACCTTTGTGCAATATAAGTGTCACATGATCTGTTATTACATATACACGCCTTTTTGAAAGGAACCACTAACCAAACACTACCATAAAGACCAAGCAACTCTCCAAACAAGTAAGGGACAATGTCATTGAGAAGCAAAAGTCAGGGTTAGGTTATACAAAAATATCCAAATCTTTGATGATCCCTAGGAGCACCACCAAATCTATCATAACCAAATGGAAAGAACATGGCACAACAGCAAACCTGCCAAGAGACGGCCACACACTAAAACTCACGGCCCGGGCAAGGAGGACATTAATCAGAAAGGCAGCACAGAGACATAAGGTAACCCTGGAGGAGCTGCAGAGTTCTATAGCAGAGATTGGAGAATCTGTACATAGGATGACAATAAGCCATATGCTCCATAGAGTTGGCCTTTATGGCAGAGTAGCCAAAATAAAGCCATTACTTTTAGCATAAAGCAAAATGACAAGTTTTGAGTTTGCAAAAAGGCATGTGGGAGACTCCAAAAAAACTGTATGAAGGAAGGTGCTCTGGTCTGATGAGACTAAAATTAAACTGTTTGGCCATCAAAGAAAACACTATGTCTGGCACAAACCCAACACATCACCCAAAGAACACCATCCCCACAGGGAAACATAGTGGTGGCAGCATCATGCTGTGGGGATGATATCCATCAGTCTGGACTGGAAAACTGGTCAGAGTTGAGGGAAAGATGGATGGTGCTAAATACAGGGATATTCTTGAGCAAAATCTGTACCACTCTGTGTGTGATTTGAGGATAGGATGGAGGTTCACCTTCCAGTAGGACAATGACCCCAAACACATTGCTAAAGCAACACTTGAGTGGTTTAAGGGGAAACATGTAAATGTGTTGAAATAACCTAGTCAAAGCCCAGATCTCAATCCAATAGAAAATCTGTGGCTCTACAAAGTATTGACTTTAGGGAGGTGAATAGTTATGCACATTTACTTGTTCTGTTATTTTGTCCAATAGTTGTTTGCTTCACAATAAAAAAAATCTTCAAAGTTGTGGGCATGTTCTGTAAATTAAATGATGCAAATCCTCAAACAATCCATGTTAAATCCAGGTTGTGAGGTAACAAAACACAAAAAATGCCACGGGGGTGAATATTTTTGCAAGGCACTATATAATTTATATCCTATGTAATTTCTCAATTTGTACAATGAGGCCGGTTTTTCCTTTCCCCCCCCCCTTTTGTGTGTCCTGAAGAAGCGGATCAGCGAAACATGTTGATGCACAGGGGCCCACTTACTCCATACCATGTTTTAATAATATACCTTAAGTACTGGGCCTTTATGGGCCATGTTCCGTATATATGTGTACATATGTTTTTATTGGTATGTTTGTTTGTGCATTTTTTTATATTTTCTTGTTTATAAATAAAATAGGTATTTTTATAAAAAATAATGTGGTCCAATTTGCCTCTAAAGTCTGACCTTCTGGTCTTTCTTCTTGAAGCAAAAAAATGCTTCAAGTTATATTTACGGATATGGCAAGGGAGTGATTTTAATAATCATATGGATGCCATCACTTACTTGGGCATCCAGCTTCCATCCAACCTCTCTGAACTTTTTTCCAAAAATGTTCTTCTGGAACTGCACACTGCACAACATGATCTCCTACTATGAAATAAACCGTACTTCTCTTGGTTTGGCTGTGCCGCTGTTTTGAAAATGTCAATACTCCTGTGGTTTCTTTAAACACTGCAGACAATTCTCATACCCTTGTCCTTCTTTGCTACACACTGGATCATGTGCACCAAATTTGTCTGGCAGGGAAAACCCCCCAAGGTAATGTGGTCCCAACTTATCTTGCCAAAGACAAAAGGAGGGATTGGCCTCCAAGACCTTAAAAATATATATTTTTGAGCATGATGGCTACATGATTATAATACTTGACACATTTTGTTGTTCCCATGTATCTGTAATGTATACTTTGGATCAGGGCTTTTTTTCAGGGGGAACTTGGGGGAACTCAGTTCCACCACCTCTGGCTCAGACCTTTTGGTGCCTGCTCACCACAATCACTTGTAAACACAGAAGTCTGGTTTCTGTGTTTACAAGTGACAACTCTACACTCTGGGGCAGATTCACGTACATCGGCGCATATTTCCGCCGGGCGTAGCGTATCTAAGATACACTACGCCGCCGTAACTTAAGTTTTTTTTTCGAATCCTCAAAGAATTGTGGCGGTGTATCTTTGGCAGCGTAAGGGTGCGCAATTTCATTCGATGTGATGGGGGTGTGTTTTATGTAAATACGTCATGACCCGACGTAAACAACGTTTTTTAAACAACGTTTTTTTTGAACGGCGCATGCGCCGTCCGTGGGGGTATCCCAGTGCGCATGCTCGAAATTAAACCGGAACAAGCCAATGCTTACGACGGTGACGTCATTCTACGCAAATCCCTATTCGCGAACAACTTGCGCAAACGACGTAAAAAATTCAAAATGCGAGGCGGGAAAGACGGCCATACTTAACATTGAGTACGCCACCATATAGCAGGGGTAACTATACGCCGGAACAAGCCGAAAGCAAACGACGTAAAAAAATGCGCCGGCCGGACGTACGTTCGTGAATTGCCGTAACTAGCTAATTTGCATACTCAACGCGGAATTCGACGGAAACACCACCTAGCGGCCGCCGGAAAAATGCACCTAAGATCCGACGGCGTACTAAGACATACGCCTGTGGGATCGATCCCAGATGCCGTCGTATCTTGTTTTGTAGATACAAAACAAAGATACGACGCGGGAACTTTGAAATTACGCTGCGTATCAATAAATACGCCGGCGTAAATCTTTTGTGGATCTGCCCCTCTGTGTGTAACCCCCTGAACTCTACACTCTGTATGTAATGCAATCCTGGTATTTAATGCCCCTTTAAGACCCTCCTACTGTTTGTGAAATTTGAATGGGGTCGTGGTTGAGTTCCTGCACCTATTTTTTGAGAAAAACAGCTCTGCTTTGGATATTACAAAACCGTTTTTATGGAACAAAAAATACAAAAATATATAACTTGGTTTAAATTTTAGTGTATTTAAATCTGCCAGTGCTAGTGGTCTTATCCTTAAAAAAGAGAACTAATGCAGCCACCACATCTAACAATTGGTAAGCTGCAAAATATTACCTTTTTTGTTTGGGGTTTACTACACTTAAAGGTACTGTAATTCCTAAAACAATTGAATTGCTTGTTAGTAGTGGTAAACTTCCAGACTTGGACTGAACACTTCCCGAGATAAAGTGTTACCAGAATTTGAGTGGACACAAGGAAACAAAATATCTGATACACAAAACACTATTTTTTATATACACTTGGGAGTGGACCATCCAAAGAAAATAATAAAAAAATGTATCATATATCATAATAATGCAGTTAACTAAACATGCACAAATCACTATCCCACACAATTATTTACAAGAATCTTTTTTTTAATAAGAGTCTTTATATTTTATGGTGCTAAACAAAAAAATGATTTATGTATTTAAAAAGATATAGAGCTTTTTAAAATCTGAAAACGGAGTTAAAACAGGATGAATCTTCTCACATAAAAGGTCAGATAGTAGGCATATATGCAGTGACTACCGGTGTTAGGATAATTATGCAAAAATAAGTAGCTGCAGAAGAACTACGTTTTAAGGTTAGAGAAAGAAATAATACCATTTAGAGGCTAGATATTAACAAAGCAACAAAACATGTAATTTCCCAAAAACATGGTGTTTTGAAAGAGAAAAAACAATTTTAATTATAATTGTAATTCTTAGGTAAAAAGCATTTATATTTAATTAGGGAATTAATAAATATATTCTTCAAAGTAACCTTTGATGTTTAGAGCTCTAAGTTTCTATTCAAGTAAACAACTCCCCCTAGTGTGTGAAATTGAAATAAAAAAAAAGAATAACTTGCATTTGTGCCACTAAACTCTCTGACAATAAATAGAAAAACTGGAGTTTCAGCTGGAAAGAAAAAAATAGTATTTGGATAGGTGAATGTGTGTAAACAAAGTCAATAGATATAGCTATCATACAATAGTTCCTGGAGGAAAAAACACACCCTGTGCTATAATAATCAGTAAAGAGTTGGATCCATTCTGTTTGTGGAAAATGTCTCACGTCAAAGCTGAACTCCAGGCAGATATTTTAGAAACACCAATGGATGCAATTGCCTATGTATTAAAAACGTTGTTTAATACATAGGCAAACAAAATCCAAAATTTGGGGTTAAAGGAGTTGTAAAGGAAACTTTTTTTTTTGCTGAAATGACTGTTTACAGGGTATAGAGACATAATAGTTTACTGATTCCTTTTAAAAATGATTAAAAATGTATAAAAATCAATCATATAATGTACCTGCAGTTTCTAGTTTCGTTTTTGCATGCTGTTTCCTGCTTCTCTGCTGTACAGAGCCACAGAGCCAATACAGGGCAGCGATGGTTTGGAAAACAAAACTGATTGGTGCTGAGGGGTTTTAGACACACAGTAATCACACCTCCTTGATTAGTGACCACAGAGAGAAAGCTCCCAGTACTGTGGTCATCAGGAAACAGACAACCAGGAAGTGTGGAGATCAGAGAAGAATTACAGCAACTTGAGAGCAAAAACTAACAATGAGGACATGAAAACAGCACTGCATTAAGGTAAAGGAAGCTTTTAAGATAAAAAAAAAAATCCTTTACAAACCCTTTAATATCAAGACACTAATAGAAGGGAAATTTTGCAACGGGGTACTAGTTCTGGTGATTCTGGTGATACACTGGGATCCCCAAAACTTTGGATGAATTTTCTCTCACCTTCTGTTTGGGCTATGAGACAGGAATTGAAGAGAAATTCCCCTAATGGGACACAGATGGCAAAACATAAAAAAATAAAAATATGGGGGGGGGGGGTTATAACCCTCCTTTACAATATTGAAAATGAATAAAAAAGTACACTTTAACTATGTATTTAACAGTTTACCAGGAGTTCAGCTTCAAGTATTTCCATGTTCTTTTGATGTAGAGAAATAACATATCCACATAAATACTTATTTGAGCATTTACTGTGGAAGGTTCTGATAAGCAAGTCATTAAATATTCTGTTGCCTCAGCCCAATGGGGCTACTGAAACGAATGTACAGGTCTTCACAGTAGCAAAACAAATATAGGCATAGATATATATTTAGTAAGAACTTTTACAGCTTAGGGTCAAATACATCTTGTTCTGCTCCAGGAAGAGGAAGTAAGCGCCATGCCCTTTTTTTTTTTTTGCAGCCTTTGACATGGGCAGTTCATTGTACATTTTTTTCTGTGTCATTCTGTTCTTGCACCTGAGGGCTTCTTTCTTGCCCATCCTCATGCGAGGCTGTTGTTGAGCTGCCAGTGCCATTTACTGGTGAAGAAATGAGTTGTGCAGATTGGAGTACGGCCTCAGAATGCTCTCTCGCCTTCATTCGAAGAGCTGCAACACTTGCTGTGCGGTGACTCTGGCAGTTATAAGGAGGTAGAAAAGAGAGAGCCAGGGGATCGGACACACAGCAGGAGCAAAGAGGGCCACCTAAAGAAGAATATGAAATGTAAGCATCTTCTCACTTTGCTTGTATTCAAATTATACATTAGAATTATTATACCTATTATTTAGGTAACTTTATGCATTCATATTGTGCTAATAATCACCTAATATTAATATAATATTCTCGTATTAAAAATTCACAAATGCAAAAAAGTGTAGCCCTTACATTTGGCATAACAGATCTTTTAAATATAATTTTCAAAGAGACTGTGAAAATGTGAAACAGACTCCCTCCAGAGGTTGTTCTGGCCAGCTCAGTAGATTGCTTTAAGAAAGGCCTGGATTATTTCCTAAATGTACATAATATAACTGAGTACTAAGATTTGTAGGTAAAGTTGATCCAGGGTAAATCCTGCCTCTCGGGGGATCAGGAAGGAATTTTTTCCCCTGCTGTAGCAAATTGGATCATGCTCTGCTGTTTTTTGTTTGCCTTCCTCTGGATGAACTGTGGGTATGGAATTGTGTGTATGGGATTGTACTGTGTTTTTTTTTTTTTTTGTGGTTTAACTGGATGGACTTGTGTCTTTTTTCAACCTGACTAACTATGTTGTTGCAAATATGTAGGGTGTACTTACTTTTTTCATATGGTACATATACATTGTCATTTTAGATCATGAAAATAAATAAATAAATAAATAAATACACCATTTAAATGTTATGTGCCATTTGTTATATTACCTGTGTAAAGTCTTAAAGTGGATGTAAACCCGAAAAAAAAAAGAAATTCTTTGCTGTCACAATGTACGGTATAAGATTTCCTATAATCTGTGCCCAGTCTTGCCACACAGAGTTAATCCAGCTCTGAGCAATCCTCTTTTATTGTCCAGTGAAAAAAACGGACTTACAGAGAAAAACCTTAGTCCGTTCCGCCCCATTGCTGTGAGTGACAGGTTATTTACATATCTCATGCACTAGCTTCAGACAGGCATTATCTTTTAATTCCCACCCCACTCCTTTTCTGAAGTCATGTGGTTACTTTTCTGGATTTTGACTGGATGTTAGTGATCATAGCAGAATTTAGTGTAAGGGGAGTGTAGAGGTGGGTGGGGAGTCTACTGACATCACAACTCCACCCACAGAGCTCCAGACAACAGATCCACCCACAGAATCTGCAGTTTTTCAGTTCTTATAACAGACAGAGGGGAGACATTTGACAGGTAAGGATACATGCAGGAGGCATCTATATCCTCATAGATCAGCACTATGACAGTAGTTTAGAAAGGATGAGAGTGGGTTTACATCCACTTTAAGTATGTTACCTGCATTATACTGTATATTCTGTATTATATATCTGCATTATATTATCTGTAGGCACTATATGACTCAAGATCTAATGTTTGCCTGTTCAAATATATTGAAAAAGTAAACAGTTTCTAGAGCGTACTTAATTGTTTGTATTGCTGTATATTATGCATACTGTTTGCATGTTGACCCTGTTTGCAGGTCTTCCAGTCTCCTTACTAGGAATCAGCTGAACTATTGGTTGGAGCAAAGTTCAAATAAGTTCAGATGACAAACCTGATTGCCCATTGAAACCAATGGGAGTTGAATTTGTCATATTAAAGATGCCCCCTAGGCAAGGGAGTGTCAAAACATTACATGGGATGGGCACTGCCCTGGGAATCAACATCCAATTCTTTTGGCTGGTCAAAACCTTTGAGGGTACCTCCATGGACCCCGAAAAGGTTTCCAGTCCCTGAATGGCCATCTTTCATTGATAAAAAGGGATTCTAGCATTTTTTGGGTTTCACTAATTTCTATCTTAATTTTATATAGAATTTTTCCTCTATCATTACCCCTTTCAACCAATTTACCAGTTTACATTTTTTCTTCAAATGTTCACTGAAATCCAGCCTGCCCTTGATACGTTAAAGATATTGTTTACCCATGGCACCCCGATCCATCAATGCCTTTCATTTTGGAGTCAGACATGTTCAAGACAATGGTAGGTTCAATTCTCTCCCACCAGTCCAGGGCCCCAAGGCACTTTAGAACCCTGTTGCTTTTTTCTCATGGAGCAAAAAGCGCTGGAGAAAAATTATGACATTGGTGACAGTTAGGGATGAGCCGAACACCCCCCTTTTCGGTTTGCACCAGAACTTGCGAACACACCAAACGTTCGTGTGAACTTTAGAAACCTATTAAAGTCTATGGGACTTGAACGTTTGAAATCTAAAGTGCTAATTTTAAAGGCTAATATGCAAGTTATTGTCCTAAAAAGTGTTTGAAGACCTGGGTCCTGTCCCAGGGGACATGTATCAATGCAAAAAAAGTTTTAAAAACGGACGTTTTTTCAGGAGCAGTGATTTTAATAATGCTAAAAGTGACATATTCCTTTAAATTTCGTACCTAGGGGGGGGGGGGTGTAAAGTTAGCATGTGAAATATCGCATGTTTCCTGTACTTAGAACTGTCCCTGCACAAAGTGTCATTTTTTAAAGAAAAAAATACATTTAAAACTGACTCATTATAGGAAACACATAAGAGTGTTATACGGGGAGAACTAATCAAATGAGGAGCTAGGAAAAAAAAGGAAAGGAAAAAAACATTGCTGATCTCCTACATAAAATAGCAAAATTCGAGACGACCCATAAACAAACACTAGCTCTCAAGTCAGGTAAAAGCCCAGGCCCAGACAGCTTCACTTCACAATATTACAAATAATTTGAATCCATATTAACTAAACCATTAACACTGGCGCAAAATTTCATTAATAAAAACCAAATAATATCCAAAGAATTCATTTTGGCCTATATTATGGTTATACCAAAACCAGACCAAGATCCCACTAAATGTGAGAACTGCAGACCCATTTTCCTGTTGAATATAGACTTAAAACTTCTTACCAGTGTAGCGCCTGTGTACTTTATGGTACTGGTGCTAGTTAAATTTAAGGGTAGATCAAAGTGTAGTTAAACTCTGATCCAAATTGTTAAGTGCAAAGCATGGTCTCTGTCTCAGCTTGGCTGTGCTGTAGGCTTATTCTGTTGTACTGGGGTGTTCTTCCAGCCCCGGTGCTGCAGGTGGCAGCAGTGGAGTCAAGGTTTGGGTGCTCTTCCCCAGCAGCCAATCAGGAGGGTTTGTCCTCGCTGTGCATGCTGGGAGGGGTATTTATGGGGCAGACACCATTGCTTCTGGGTCTTCTTCGTCCAGTGTGGCACCCACCTTTAGGGTGACCACATCACGGCCCCCCCGGTGCTATGGCCTACCTGGCCGGGGGCGTGCGTGCCATGCGGTGTTCCTGGCTCTGGGACCATGTTGGCTCGGAGCATCTGAACAGCGACGGGGACCCAGTGAGTGACTGGGTTCCCACCTCTGAAGATCCCAAGCTGTACTGCTGTTCGGTGAGGAGTTGGTCTGAGTAGCGCCATTGAGAGGCTGGCGGTCCAAAAGGGCCTAGACAGACCACCGGGGATGAAGGTAGCTGCACACTGAGGGATTGATCACCTGTCAGTCGGCACCTGGGCGACAAGTTGAAGGAGATCCAGACGTAACTTATCCAAGGAGGGATATCTACAAGAATTCAATGCAGAGAGGACCTGTGACAGAGGTGTCTCTCTGTGGCTCACTGAGGGAGGTCTGTGGCAGAGACTATTTCCTCAACTTCAAGTTCACCAAGGAGGGTCTGTGGCAGAGACTTTATCCTACAATTGTCCGAGTGATACTCCGGCTGCCAGGTCAGTGAGAGAGGTCTGTCCGGGTACACTAAACCCACTGAGGCGGGAGTGGCGCAGAGAAGTATTACATTTGGGAGCAGGACTGTTTCCTATTATCACGCCTGAATCTGTTATTCTCCTTCCTTCTTAAACTTTACTTTCCTCACCACAAGTTTACTGTTTTTACCCGGCTGAGTAATAAAGAGCACATTAAAAGAGCACCTGTCGTGGACATTCCTTTACTTTTACTATATTCAATACTCATCATTCACCACTAGGAATTCGGAGGAGCCATGAGGTAATGTGTCGCCCGAAAATCCAGCAGCTCATGCGGGGGTAGTGCTACACCAGAATAAAAACTAATAGAATTAAACCCTTACTGCATAGACTTACAAGTGGGCTTTTTGCCAGGCTGAGAGGTAAGACAATATAATCAAGACTAATCCACAAGATATACCAAATAAAAAAAGACTTCTGTTATCAACCGGTGTTGAAAAGGTCTTTGATTGGGTAGCTTGGGACTATATGTTCTCCACATGTGAGCATTTTGGCTTTGGCAACAAAATAATGTCCTGGATAAGAATATTATACAATAACCCACATGCAAAAATTAAAGTCAACGATCCTTATCTTGAACCGATTAAAACCCAAAATGGAACTAGACAAGGATGCCCCTAATCCCCATTATTATTGATCTTAGCACTAGAACCTGTAATTAGAACCATAAACTTACAAAAAGAGATCCATGGCTATTCAAACTAACGGCTTATGCAGACGATTTACTTCTATAATACACAACCACATATCTCCATCTTCCTTCAATCTTTTTCAAAAGACTCACAAAGGCCCAGAGAAACTGTGTATGGGCCAACAAAAGAACCCATATTCAACTCAGATTACTTCAAATGCCAAAACTAAAGGGCGGTATAGGTCTTCCTGATTTCAAGAATTATTATTATGCCACACACCTGACAAGAATCACAGATGGGCATTGCCACACCAAAAATAAGGACTGGGTAGATCTGGAAAGGTCCTGGTCCTAGTCCAATTTGAACATACAATACTTGCCATGGTCAGATTCTATGCATTACCCACCCATTGAAAAGTACCCATTAATATATACAACCCGAAATATCTTTCACAAAATTGCAACCACACACAATGTATCCACCCAATCCTAGCCCCCTTTCAGCACTAGCAAATAATCCAGATTTTCCACCTGGAATAGATAATATTATACTATCCCAAGTGAAAGAAAACCATCCCTTATTAGCTCTTCACTGCCTTCACAAAGTGGTTTAAGCCCCGCCTCCACTCCTACCCTATAGGACCCCACTCCCATAAATCTTTGCTCCGAGCCAGCGGCTGTGTTTCTTTGTTTGTCCTCCTCCAAAGGACCGGGATGGTCATCCTCCTACCTGAGGTTTTTCTCTTCTTTTATAGGCAAGACCGGCCAAGCTGCGACCCTGGGAGAAGAGTCGCAATACTCCGATAGGCCCTGGCTACTAGTGGGGTATGGAGTGGGCAAGTGCCTGGAAGATCTGAGACCTGGCCATTGGCAGGCAAGCGGCGCACTGGCCAGAGAACCTAGCTAGTAGCAGGTGGCCTTTATCTGCCCCCAAAGTCTGGCATGAGTGTCCTACCTTGGCCTGGTAATTGTAGAAAGAAATGTTTGGACAGCCGCACTCTGGAAAAACCTTCTCGGTTGCCTTTTATTGATAAAAGTGTTCAAACACCACACATCACAGCAAAGACAGGGGCATACAGCTGACGTTTCGCACTACAATCAGTGCTTACTCATAGCTTGGCCTAGTGCGATCGTGGCAGGATCGCAGGAGTGGTGAGATGTATCTTTTGTCGTCTTCTGGGAGAAGTTTTTGTTTTTGACTTGTCTCATGTTGTGTCTCTACCTCCCTCTCTCCTCTTGTGTGTCCCTGAGCCATTGGCTGGCTCCCTCTGTGTTTCAGCCTCCGCTTACTTCCAGGTTTCGCTTCTGCTTCTGCTTGGTTCGCGCATGCGCGTTGCCGTCAAAATGGTCGGCCGACAAAGCTTCAAAACAGGTATGGTGTCGAATTCCCTTTGAGGGTTCCTCCCTCTTCGACAACAAATTGGATAACGCCATAGCTCAGGCCACAGGGGGTAAGTCGGGGTTTCTCCCACAGAATCGTCATCATCAGAGTCAGAAACGGGCCTTTTTTAAGGAGGCAGAATCCGGATCGAGCTCGAGAGGCACATAGCTATAAGCCTGGATGGGAACTTACTAGATCCTGTTAGTCAAGGCAGTCTTCTTTCAGAAAACCCAAGGGTGGCTCCACAGGTGATCAGGAAACCCCTGGATTGGCCCCGCTCAGACATGCTGTCAGGTCACCTGAGGCCAGGTGACAGATGCACCCTGTTGGGGTCAGGAGTACACCACTGAGGTAGTGGACCCTATGGCTGACTGCTGCGGATGGAGCTCTGGGTGGGTCAGAAAAACAGGTACTCTGGAGAACCAACATGGATCACACTGGGAGCTAGAGCATGAGATTTTCCAGTGTGTGGAATCTAAGAGCCAGAGGGTGTTCACAAGGGCCCATGATGGTGGGGATGGACTTCGCTGCAGTCTGGCTCCAGGTTGCGGCCCCCAGGGTCCCTAAGCTCACGCTCATGGTAGACTATTAGAGGATAGAAAAGAAAGCAGCAGACCGGGACAATAAGGATAATCAGGAGATAAGCCAAAAGGTCAGGGCAACAAGCAGATAGGGATAGTCAAAGAACACGCCAAAGGACGGGATATGAAGCAGACGAGGACAGTCAAGAACAAGCCAAGATCGGTAAACAGGATCAGACGTAGGACACACAGCAATTAAAACATGGAAGCCAAACACACAATATTGATCAGTGAGGCTGGCTTGCAATGCACAGGTTAATATAGTTTTCCTAATTAGAGGCTGGGGTGGAGCCATGCTTGACGGAAGATGACTTAAGCAGCCAGGTTAGAGGTGGCCAGTCTTTTAAGTTGATCACATGGAAAGATAAGCAAACAGGAATATTACTGCAGATCAATGACAGTACCCCCCCCTCTTATGAGGCCTCCCCCTCTTGGGTCTAGGCTTGGAGGTAAACCTCAGATAAAACCTCCTCAACAAATGAGGCGCAAAGTCATCAGACGCAGTGATCCAAGACCTCTCCTTAGGACCAAACCCTTTCCAATAAACGAGGTACTGAAGAATGCCTTTACAGAGCTGGGAATTCAGAATTTGACTAACCTCGTACTCCTGATTATCCTCAGAGACCAGGGCTGTGGTAGGGAGAGGATGAGAGAACTTGTTGAGGACTAAAGACTTTTATGCCCCGTACAAACGATCGGTTTTCTTGTCGGAAAAAAGTTGGATGTTTTTTCCGACGGAATTTCTATCAATCCTGCTTTGCATAAACACGGTCACACAAAAGTTCTGTGAACTTTTGACTGCCAAAAACGCAGTGACGTAAAAGACTACGACGAGACAAGAAATTTAGGTTCAATGCTTCTAAGAATGCGTTGAATTGTTTCTGAGCGTGCGTAGGAATTTTGCGCCTTGGGATTTCTACACACGATCAGAAATTCCGATCAGTTTTTTCCCTGACGCAAAAAATTAGATACTGCTCTCTATCTTTTTCCAGCAGTTTTTCTGTTGGAAAAAGTTGGATGGAGCATACACACGGTCGGGATTCCCGACCAAAAGCTCTCATCAGACTTTTTCCAACAGGAAAACTGATGGTGTGTGCAAGGCATTAGGAATCTGAAGTTTGAAACAAACCAGGTTTAGTTTAGAGGTTATAGTGTATTGGCCAATGAACCTTGGGGCAAACTTCAGAGAAGGAACCCGGAGCTTAATTTTTCTGGTGGAGAGCCAGACTTTGACCCCTAGCTGTAGAGTAGGCGATTTGCGCCTGCGGTGGTCAGCAAAACCTTTGAATTTGCCAACAGCTGCCCTGAGGGAATCATGAACATCATCTCAAATAGAATTAAAAGACTCTTGAGCTGTAGCCAAGTCTGGAACATCTGGAGAACAGGTCATAGGAAGAGGGAGCTTCCCCGTCGGAAAAACTGCCATGACAGCTTTTGGCCAGGAAAACTGGTCGTGTGTATGCTCCATGGCAGTTTTCCTGACAGAAAATCCTGGCGGGAAAAATGAGAACGTATTTCATTTTTACCTGCCGCGATTCCCGACGGTCTTTTTCCTGGCAGTTTTCCTATGGGAAACTGCGTTGGAGCACACACACGGCCGGGATTCCCGGCCAAAGCTCTCATGGCAGTTTTCCTGCCAGGAAAACTGGCCGTGTGTAGAGGGGAAAAGCTGCCAAGCAGCAGAGACTAAGGCCCCTTTCACACTGGGGCGGGAGACGCGGTGGCGGTATAGCGCCACTTAAAATAGCGGCGCTATAGCGTCGGATTTTCTGCGGGATTCGGCCGCTAGTGGTGCGGTATTAACCCCTGCTAGCGGCCGATAAAGGGTTAATACCGCCCGCAATGCGCCTCTGCAGAGGCGCATTGCGGGCGGTTTAGCCGCAGTTTCCCATTGTTTTAAATGGGAAGGAGCGGTGAAGGAGCGGTATACACACCACTCTTCTCACCGCTCCAAAGATGCTGCTGGCAGGAGATTTTTTTCTCTCCCGCCAGCGCATCGCCTCAGTGTGAAAGCCCTAGTGCTTTCACATTGAGTATGCAGTGCAGGAGTTTTTCAGGCGGTATAGCAGCGCTATTTTTAGCGCTGTACCGCCTGAAAAACTCCTCAGTGTGAAAGAGGTCTAAGGTGTGGAGAAAGATCTCTAACTCCTGATTAACCCTCTCAGTCTGTCCATTGGATTGAGGGTGGTAAGAATAGAAAAAATCCAAGACAATATTGAGGGATTTGCAAAAGGCTCTCCAAAAACGAGAAGTAAATTGAACACCCCTGTCAGAAACAATATAAGAAGGAACCCCATGGAGGCGGACAATTTCTCTAACAAAATAAGCCATCTTGGAGAACCGAACTATTACCACCCAAATAACCGTATTATTCTCAAACAGTGGAGGATCAGTGATAAAATCCATGGCAATGTGAGACCAGGGCTCCTTGGGAATGGGCAAGGGCATAAGAAGACCAGCAGGAGCTTGTTTGGAGGATATAGACTGAGCACAGACGTGACAAGCCTTAATGTAGTCCTTGACATCCCAGCGGATAGTAGACCACCAGTAGTGGGGAAGGATGAGCAGGAGGGATTAGAGGAACCCAGCATGACCCGCCACCTCGGAATCATGTCCCCAGCAAAAGATCTTAGCTTTTAGCTCAGTGGGGACGAAGGTTTTGTCAGGAGGAATTTTTTACTCCAGGGTGGTAGAATGGGCAAGAATGCATGAGTTCAAAATGATCGGCTCAGGTTCAGGGGGGGACTCCTCATCCAAAGTGTCAAATGACCTAGAGAGTGCAACAACCAGACTGTTGCAGGAACCAGGTTTGTACGTAATCATGAACTTAAAACGGGAACAGAAAAGACTCCACCTGGCTTGTCTGGGATTCAGACGTGTGTCATTCTGTAAGTACTGCAGATTCTTATGATCAGTGAAAATGGTTATGGAGTGAGGGGAACCCTCCAAGAGATGACGCCACTCCTCTAATGCTAATTTAATTGCAAGAAGTTCCTGATCACCACCAGCATAATTTTTCTCTGCCTGAGATTTTGGGATTGAAAGGATTGAAGAAGCACAGCTCCCACCCCCATTGAAGAAGCATCCACTTCAATAAAACGTGGATCCCCAGGATTAGTTCTCCTCAAGAGAGGCCCAGAAACAAAGGCCTGTTTTAAATCATGAAATGCAGAGATAGCTTCAGGGACCACTCCTTGGCATTAGCACCCTTCTTGGTCAAGGCAATAATAGGAGCAGCAATGGAAGAGTAATTTCTAATGAATAGGGATGAGCCGAACACCCCCCCGTTCGGTTTGCACCAGAACCTTCGAACAAACCGAACGTTCGCGCGAACATTTAGAACCCCATTGACGTCTATGGGACTCGAACGTTCGAATTGAAAGTGCTAATTTTAAAGCCTAATATGTAAGTTATTGTCGTAAAACGTCTTTGAGAACCCGGGGCTTGCCCCAGGGAACATGTATTAATGGAAAAAAAAGTTTCAAAAACTGTCGTTTTTTCAGGAGCAGTGATTTTAATGATGCTTAAAGAAAAAAAAAATGAAATATTTCTTTAAATATTGTACCTGCTGGGTGTCAATAGTATGCCTGTGAAAACGTCTTTGAGAACCCGGGTCTTACCCCAGGGAACATGTATCAATGGAAAAAAAGTTTTTAAAACTTTGTTTCCATTGATACATGTTCCCTCGGGCAAGACCCGGGTTCTCAAAGACGTTTTCACAGGCATACTATAGACACCCAGCAGGTACAATATTAAACCACTTAAGCCCCGAACCATTTTGTAGCTAAATGCCGAGGCCAGGTTTTGCGATTCGGCACTGCGTCACTTTAACAGACAATTGTGCGGTCGTGCGACGTGGCTCCCAAACAAAATTGGCGTACTTGTTTCCCCACATAGAGCTTTCTTTTGGTGGTATTTGATCACCTCTGCGGTTTTTATTTTTTGCGCTATAAACAAAAATAGAGCGCCAATTTTGAAAAAAATGCAATATTTTTTACTTTTTGCTGTAATAAATATCCCCCAAAAACATATATACATTTTTTTTCCCTCTGTTTAGGCCGATACGTATTCTTCTACCTATTTTTGGTAAAAAAAAATCGCAATTGTTTATCGATTGGTTTGCGCAAAATTTATAGCGTTTACAAAATAGGGGATAGTTTTATTGCATTTTTATTAATTTTTTTTTTACTACTATTGGCGGCGATCAGCGATTTTTTTCGTGACTGCGACATTATGGCGGACACTTCGGACAAGTTTGACACATTTTTGGGACCATTGTCATTTTCACAGCAAAAAATGCATTTAAATTGCATTGTTTATTGTGAAAATGACAGTTGCAGTTTGGGAGTAAACCACAGGGGGAGCTGTAGGAGTTAGGGTTCACCTAGTGTGTGTTTACAACTGTAGGTGGGTGTGGCTGTAGGACTGACGTCATCGATCGAGTCTCCCTATAAAAGGGATCACTCGATTGATGCAGCCGCCACAGTAAAGCGTGGGGAAGCCGTGTTTACATACGGCTCTCCCCGTTCTTCAGCTCCGGGGAGCGATCGCGACGGAGCGGCTATAAACGAATAGCCGCGCCCTCGTCCCGGATCGCTCCCCGAGGTAAGCCGCCCGCCGCACGCAGCGGGGGGGGCCGCGATCGGACCCCCCACCCGCTAGAAGGCAAGGACGTATATATACGCCCATCTGCCTGTCCGTGCCATTTTGCAGACGTAAATAGTCGTGCGGCGGGCGTTAAGTGGTTAAAGGAATTTTTCATTTTTTTTTTTTATTTAAGCATCATTAAAATCACTGCTCCTAAATCTTTAGGTGCAAACTACAGAGCACACGGCCAGTACACACCAAGTAGCTTCAGGTGCAAACTACAGAGGACACAGGCAATAAACCACGTAAGAATACTGCAGCTAGCACAATCACCTGCCTGCCAGTAAATTAGGAAGAAACTGATCTAGCTAAACTATACAGTGTATAAATATATGTACAACACCTGGGATGTATATATAATCCTCTACTCACTGTAACATTAACTGACTAGCCTGCCTGCTCTATCTACCTGCAAAAAATGACACTCTCTCTGTTCTCTCTTAACCACCGCAACACACTACACAAGGCCGACCTGCAGGCGGCCATTTATAGTGTGGGGCGTGTACTAAACCCCCTGAGCCATAATTGGCCAAAGCCACCCTGGCTTTGGCCAATTATGGCTCTCCGTTTTTTGCAAGCTGTGATTGTCCAAGCATGCGGGTCATAGTGCATGCTTGGCCAATCATCAGCCAGCGATGCCGCAGTGAATTATGGTATGTGAAACGTAACTCGAATTTGACGCGAACGACCCGTTTTGTTCGTATTTCAACGAACGATCGAACATACGATGTTCGAGTCGAACATGAGTTTGACTCGAATACGAAGCTCATCCCTACTAATGAACTGCTTATAGTAATTTGTGGACCCAAGAAAACGCTGTGTGGCCTGGACCCTGGCAGGAAGAGGCGAGTTGTTAATGGCTGAGACATTTCCAGGTTCCATACAAAGACCCAAAGTAGAGACAAAGCAACTCAGAAACAGGACC
Organism: Rana temporaria; assembly: GCF_905171775.1. NCBI lineage: Eukaryota > Metazoa > Chordata > Amphibia > Anura > Ranidae > Rana > Rana temporaria. Next base: position 140,867,718 of record NC_053496.1, on the reverse strand, counting down.
TCGGTACATTCAAAAGAACATTTCTCTTGGCATACAGAAAATTCTCTCTTGCTGAAGTACAATCCGGACATGGTTTCTGTGGGCAAGCAGATTTTCTGAAAAGATGAGAATGTCACCCAGATAGAAAATTGATACAGCAGATCCCTGAATATTTAGTTGACAACGTTTTGAAACACAGCTGGGGCATTACACAAACTGAAAGGCATAACCAAGTATTCCTAATGCCCATCTCTAGTGTTAAACGTGGTTTTCCATTCGTCACCTTCCTGTATCTGAATCAGATTGTATGTACCTCTGAGATCCAACTTGGTAAAAATGGAGGCACCTTTTAACCTGTCGAATAGCTCAGATATTAAGGGTAAGGGGTATCGATTTTTGATTGTCACCGCATTTAAACCTCAATAGTCAATGCAGGGTCTTAAGGTACCATCATTTTTGGAACTGAAAAAGAACCCTGCCCCCACTGGCGATGAGGATTTCCGGATGAAACCTCTCTCTAGATTTTTAGCGACATACTTGGACATGGCCTGGGTCTCTGGGATGAACAGGCCCTGGGCAGAGCTGCTCCAGAACAAGGTCAATAGCACAGTCAAAGGACCTGTGTGGAGGAAGCACCTCAGCTGATTTTTTGCTGAACACATCCCGGAAATCGCTATATGCAGCGGAAAGTGCAGAAGATACAGATGTGGTTGTAGCCAGAAGTCTCTCTTTTGGGCAATCTTGAGTAGGCAGGACGAGAAACAGGAGGGACCCCAAGCCAGGACCTGCTCAAAAGCCCAGTCCACATGACCAGTCCACATGTGGAGAGTGGAGCTGTAGCCAAGGAAGGCACAATACGATGGGGGTTGAGGCCTTAGGTAGAATAAGGAAGGCTAACACCTATCTTTTGATCTGTATGGTTGTTCTTCTTGTGCAAAAAAATAAAGAAAGAAAATAAAGAATAAGGAAGGCTTTCCACTCCTGGTGGAGTATCCCTACTAAAATCTTAACAGGGAGGGTCTGGAAGTGGATGGTGCCCCCTGGAAGAACCATGCCATCAATTGCAGAGACCACCAGTGGCGTAGTAAGGGGTGAAAGGGTAAGCTTCATAGTTCTCCAGTCCCGATATGCTAAGACCGATTGAGACCAAAAGAAGAAGATGATAAGGTGATATTCCTGGGTCCAATACTCCACCTTCCAGATGTATTAGACCTGAGCGTTTCCCGGACGAAGCAAGCAGAAGTCACGAAAATTCCCCTTGCCCCCATAATAGAGAAACAGGCCCAGAATCTTGCGCCTAGCACATTCTTCGGGGGTTAGCCTGGTCCAGCCCAGCTGAAAAGGTTCATCAGATGGCAGAAGATGCTCTGGGGACCTTTCCTGAAAGCGAATATCAATCTGGTTATACAAGGAGATGACATCCTCCAGACCGGCGGGAATCGTTCTTCCAGCTAATTCATCCTTCACTCAGTCAGACCCATGTAAAAAGGTTGCCACTAAGGCCTCATTATTCCAGCTCAACTCAGCTGTTAGTATACGAAACTGAAGAGCGTACTGTCCCACAGAAGAAGACTCTTGGCAAAGATGTAGAAGGACACTGGCCTCTAAAGAAACCTGACCCAGTTCCTCAAAGATATTCCGAAAGAGCTTTAGGAAGTCAGGCAGGCTAGAAACCACTGGATCATTCTTATCCCACAGGGGGGCAGCCCACGCTAAAGCCTCACCAGATAGGAGGGAAATATAGCCTCGAAGCTGGAAGCTGGAAGCCACATCCCGGAGGAATGGCATCATCTGGGTCTGATTAGATTTGTGGTCTCTAGTCTATGGACTATGCCCTGCAATGGATCATCTGCGGGTAGTAGCATGTCAGCCAGGTCCATGGCTGATCAAACTGTCAGGTCACTTGAGGTCAGGTGACAGATGCACCCCTTTGGAGTCAGGAGTGCACTGCTAAGGTAGTGTACCCTACGGCTGACTACTGCGGATGGAGCTCTGAATGGTTCAGGAAAGAAGGTACTCTGGAACACCAACACAGTTCACACTGGTATCTAGAGTATGAGATTTCCCAGGGCGCACAAACTAAGAGCCAGCAGGTGATCACCAGAGCCCATGTGTCAGAGCTGGGCTCAGCCCTTTCTTCTCTGAGCTGGCCGCTTAGCTGTCGGCTAATTGTCAGCTCCTATCTCTCCACAGTGACTCACCTGTTGATGATATCCTGCTCGTCAGTCCTGCTTACTTAAGCCATCCAGCCCACATGATCTCTGCCCTTCACCTTGGTCACATCTTTAGAGACGCTCTTGTGTGTTTCTGTTAAAGACTTGCTTGGCTGACGTTCCTTCTGGCTCCAAATCCTGCTTTCTGATCCACTACGCTGATCTCTGGCTCACTGACATTTTGGCTTGTCTGTCTATCTGCTCCGGTTTCTGAACTCTGGCTATGTTCTGACTATGTTTACTCTGTTCACCTTTTTTTATTATCATTATTAAAACAAGTGTGATTTAACTGTACCTCTGTCTCAGTCTGATTAATTGTTTCTGACACCCTGATGGTGGGGAAGTATTTCTCTGCAATCTGGCTTCATGTCGTGGCCCCCAGGGTCCCCCAGCTCACGCTCAAGGTAGACTACTGGAGGATAGAAAGGAAGCAGCAGACCGGGACAACAAGGATTGTCAGGAGATAAGCCAAAAGGTAAGGGCAACAAGCAGATAGGGATATGAAGCAGACGAGGACAGTCAAGAACAAGCCAAGGTCGGTAAACAGGATAAGGCGTAGGACACACAGCAATGAGTACACGAAAGCCAAACACACAATATTGGTCTGCGAGGCTAGCTTGTAATGCACAGGTTAATATAGTGTTCCTAATTAGAGGCTGGGGTGGAGCCATGCTTGAGGGAAGATTACTTAAGCAGCCAGTTTAGAGGCGGCCAGTCTTTTAAGCTGATCACAAGGAGAGGTAAGCAGACAGGAATATTACTGTTGATCCATGACACATGCCAAGTGGTGGCTCTTCTTCTCTGCTATCAGCATGTCTGGACAGCCTCAATCCAGCACTTTTGGCCCATCAGAACGGTATACCCCGGCTATGCCAGGACCTTCAGCGGTGCTCCCAAGCTCAGGTTCGTCCATACTTCTATTCTATTCCAGAAATGACAGATACTGTTGTCCTTCGTGGACTCTCTGATTAAACAAGGGGCTGCTATTTCTGTTTCGGACAATGAACAAGGTCAAGGCATCTATTCTCCCCTCTTCTTAGTTAAAAAAAAACACAGCTTGGAGGCCTGGCATAGATTTTACCCACGTGAACTGCTTCATCAAATAAGAAAGGTTCAAAATGGAGTCACTGGCCACGATTCAGCAGTCGGTCCAACCAAGAGACTGTCAAATATCTATCGATCTAAAAGACACTTACTTCCACATCCCAGTGGCAGCAGATTTTCAACAGTTTTTACAGTTTGCCATTGGTCAGCTTCACCTGCAGTTCACCTGTCTCCCCTTCGGACTTTCAACATCCCCTCACGTCTTTTCAAAAGTCTTATTGGCTGTCGTTGCTCTTCTGAGGGATCCATCTGCACCATTACTTAGACGACCTCCTCCTGATGTCACAAGACAGATGCCAACTCCTGAAGCACAGGGATCAGGTCACCTCCACTCTCCAGGCTTTCGGGTATATACAGTGGGGATCGAAAGTTTGGGCACCCCAGGTAAAAATTTGTATTAATGTGCATAACGAAGCCAAGGAAAGATTGAAAAATCTCCATGGGGCATCAAATTACAGATTAGATATTCTTATAATATGTCAAAAAAAGGTAGATTTTATTTCCATCATTTACACTTTCAAAATTACAGAAAACAAATAAATGGCATCTGCAAATGTTTGGGCACCCTGCAGAGTTAATATCTTGTACTTCCCCTTTGGCAAGTATCACAGCCTGTAAACGCTTTTTGTAGCCAGCCAAGAGTCTTTCAATTCTTGTTTGAGGCATCTTTGCCCATTCTTCCTTACGAAAGTCTTCCAATTCTTTGAGATTTCTGGGCTGTCTGTCACGCACTGCTCTTTTAAGGTCTATCCATAGATTTTCAATTATGTTGAGGTCAGGAGATTGTGAAGGCCATGGCAAAACCTTCAGTTTACGCCTCTTGATGTAATCCCCTGTGGATTTTGAGGTGTGTTCAGGATCAGTATCCATTTGTAGAAGCCATCCTCTCTTAACTTCAGCTTTTTCACAGATGGCATCAAGTTACCATCCAAATCCATTTTTCCTTCTACTCGTGAAATGCTCCCTGTGCAACTGGCTGCAATACAACCCCAAAGCATGATTTATCCACCCCATGCTTAACAGTTGGACAGAGGTTCTTTTTATAAAATTCTGTGCCCTTTCTTCTCCAAACGTACCTTTGCTCATTCCGGCCAAAAAGTTATATTTTAACCTCATCGGTCCACAAAACTTGTTTCCAAAATGCATCAGGCTTGTCTATATGTTCATTTACAAAGTTCAAACACTGATTTTTGTGGTGAGGATGTAGAAGAGGTTTTCTTCTGATGACTCTTCCATGAAGACCATATTTGTACAAGTATCTCGTTATAGTGGAATAGTGTACCACAACTCCAGTGTCTGCCAGATCTTTCTGGAGGGATCGTGCAGTCAAACGTGGGTTTTGAATTGCTTTTCTCACAATCCTGCGAGCTGTTCTGTCTGATATTTTTCTTGGTCTTCCAGATCTTGCTTTAACTTTCACTGTTCCTAATGACTGCCATTTCTTAATTACATTCCGAACAGAGGATATTGACATCTGAAAACGCTTTGCTATCTTCTTTTAGCCTTCTCCAGCTTTGTGAGCGTCAACTATTTTCAGTTTCAGTTTTCTAGACAACTAGAAGAACCCATGGTGCTGATTGTTGGGGCAAGGTCAGATGAGTCTGGGCATTTAAAACCTTTGAGATTGACATCACCTGGTCTTCCCAGACGATGATTGAGAACAATCCATGACACTGTAAATTCTGCAGGGTGCCCAAACTTTTACAGATGCCATTTTTTTGTTTTCTGTAATTTTGAAAGTGACTGTAAATGATGGAAATAAAATCTAACTATTCTGACATATTATAAGAATGTCTAATCTGTAATTTGATGCCTTTTGGAGATTTTTCCATCTTTCCTTGGCTTCCTTATGCACATTAATACAAATTTTTACCTGGGGTGCCCAAACTTTCGATCCCCACTGTATAGAGAAGTCACCTAGAACCGTTGCAGTCCCTAGTGTTTCTCGGTGGTCAGAGACCCGATTCGCCTGGTGCTCTCCTCATCCCATCTGCGTGCCCTCGTGTCTGAAAGTTGTTGGCACCATGGTGGCCACAATACCCATGGTGAAGCGGGCACAGTGGAGGATGCATCCCTTCCAGAAAGGATTCCTCCAACAATGGTAGTCAGACAGCAAGGACCAGCACATCTACCCTAACCCTGGGGATATCTCCAGAAGTTGACCGCTTCGCATCTCCCTGCAAAAACAATCTACTAAGATACTATGCGAGTTTCCGAGACCCTTAGGCCTATGGAGTGGATGCCCTAACAGATCAGTGGATGTTCTGCAAGTCCCAATTATCCTCCAGTTCCTACAGAGGCTCAGGACTGAGAGAGCAGATGTGGTCGCAATAATCCCTTACTGGCCCCAAAGGCCATGGTTTCCCCTCCTGACACTTATCAGCTATGGGAATCCAGTTCCCCTACCCTTCATACCAGACTTGCTGTCTCAGGGAGCGGCTCTACACCCCTGTTGGCACACTTGCACTTGAAGGTCTGGTTCTTGAAAGGGGAAGGCTGGAGACGTTAGGTTGCCCCCATGAGACTCTTTTCCTAGGAGGTATTTAGATATCAATGAGGTACATGTGAGCTGCACACCCAGTACTGCACATGATTGCGGGGTACCACACCAGTTGTGTGCATTCGCACAGACATTTGGGCCGGGTGACACCAGTGTGACATTGTTTTAATAGTGGTGGAGGGCAATTGTCAGCACTGTGTTTCTTGATTTTTATTCATGATATATTTATCATTATACCACATATTCAATAAAGTATTTTTATGATTAGCCAGCAAGTCCAGTTTTCTGCCATATAAACTGCTTGGTCATCCACGGGGGATGCTCTGTATACCTTGTGGTGACCACCTTTCTTTTTCTCCATATATGTCTAGTTATAAGGCAGTACATCTTATTAAGATGTTAGGACACTGGGCATGAATTATAATTACATTATAGTATCCCAACCCCCTTTTTTGTTATAGTTACGGAACACGGCCACTGGCTCGAAGGAAAGATTTATGGGAGTAGGGTCGTATAGGGTAGGAGTTGAGGTGGATCTTAACCCACGCATAGGCTGCCATGGAGTCCATCAGGAAAGGAAAATTACGGTAAGTATTTGATAGGGAATTTTCATTTTTCAAGCCTAAAAAAACTAACTTGATACCAAAACATTACATTTTTGGATGTATCTACAGATACATAACTTTATTCAGAATAACAAAAAAAGAGACCGAATGACAAGACCCCTTTCAAAAATGGAGCAGATATACTACAAAACATCTCCAATAAGAGGGGCTACCTCACTCTCGTACGGTTGGATCTCACAGTCAAACACTGACTCTCAAGTACAAAACTATTTGGGAAGAGGAACTCAATACAAAAGTCTCAAATGATCAATAGGAAAAAGTGTTTTTACTCACAAATGCTCTCTCAGTACTCGCACAAGAAATATAATTTAAAATTCATACACAATGGTACATCACTCCAGTTAAAATGAAATACTGGTCTTCTAAAGAGTCAGATGTTTTCTGGAGATGCAGCAAGAACAGAGGCACCTTTCTTCACCTTTGGTGGTCTTGGCCTTCAATCCAAGACTATTGGATACAAATTAAGAATTGGATAGTCCACATCACTGACACTCGACTTAACCTTAACCCAGAATGTTGCTTATAACATATCAATGACTTTACATACAGAAAATACAAAATTCCCTGTCAAAATCCCTACACTGGAAATCTAGAACCACACTGTGGAGGGAGGGCCCATGGAACCCAGAATCCCTTGGAAAGGTTGAGAAACAATTGTTTAAGCTCCCCATGCACCTCTTATGTCTAAGGCCACGTACACACGGTCGTTCCAAACCGATGAGAATGGTCCGATGGGCCATTTCCATCGGTTCACCGCTGAAGTGGCCTGATGGTCTGATGTGCGTAAACACCATCGTTCCAAAAACCGATCGGGTCAGAACGCAGTGACGTCAAACACGCGACGTGCTGAATAAAACGAAGTTCAATGCTTCCAAGCATGCGTCGACTTGATTCTGTGCATGCACGGGTTTTGAACCGATGCTTTCTGTACTAACCATCGGTTTGAACCGATCGGGCAGCGGGCCATCGTTTCGATTTTGAAGCATGTTTTAAAATTTTGGACCGAAGGACAACAGACCGATGGGCTATACACACGGTCGGTTTGGACCGATGAAACTGAACCTCGGTCCATTCTCATCGGTTTTGTTCGACCGTGTGTACGCGGCCTAAGTCACCCTGTGCCACAAATATAAATGACAACTAAATAACTGGATATATGTTATTATGCCAACGCAACGCACTACAAAAGTGAGCCAGGCAGCTGCTGCTAAATTGGAAAAGTTTGCGCATGTACAAGATCAGACCCCTCTAAAAAACAGTCAGCAGAACCAATATTCCAGCATGCTGTCCAAATCACAAACTGGGGCCCCCGCCACAAGAAAAAGCCAGGGGCAAGGCCAGGCATCCCCTATGAAGGTAGCGAAATCCTCTGGAGGAAGCTCTTTGGGGGAGGGGATGGAAAATGTCCACATGCGGTCAAAGTCACCAACCAGAATGGCAGTCCAGAGGGAAATAGAACCATCACTGAAAGATGTACTAGATTAAATTTAATCCTGTAAGACTTCCATAAATGAAATGTCTGACCAGCTTAAAACCGTCCGGGAAGAACTATCCCTCGTAAGGCATGATATGCAAAAAGTGCGAGAGAGGATGACGGCCCTAGAGGAAAGGGTTTGTTTAATAGAGGAAGACTTGAACCCTCTTAAATGGGAGATGAGAATAATAAATGAACAGATGGTTAACTACCAGACAAAGTTTGATGAAATGGAGAACAGGATGCAAAGTAAGAACGTGAGGATAGTAGGGATCCCTGAGCGCAGTGAGGGCTCAGACCCTACGGCATTTTTGGAAAAATGGTTTAAAGACCAATTTGGAGAAGCCTCTTTTTCGTCTTTTTTTGCATTAGAAAGATCTCACAGGGTTCCATCTAGACCGCCCCAACCAGGAGATCCCCCAAGAGCTCTCCTGGCAAAAATGCTCTATTATAAAGACAGAGGGGCTGATTTACGAACCGTTTGCGCTTTGAGTTGAGGCCCACGCCGAGGTGCAACGTACGTTTTGGTATTTACCAAACCTTTGCGCCACTAGCGCTATTCCCCATTTTCTAAAGTGATCTCGGCACATGGGAGGAGGCGATCAGTGCGCCACTCTGGACCTGGCGCACGGCATCTTCAAATTAAAAGAAGCTGGAAGTGCCAATATTATGAGGTGATGTGGGGTGATGTGAGGACGTATAGTAACAACTGCCCAAGTAACAAATATGCCCAAAATAGAATGAGAAAGTAACTTTTTCAGAACAGCTGTGCCTGCAAGTACGTTTAGAACTGCATGAGGTCTATTTGTGCACTGCGCATGCGGCATTTGTGCATGTTCAAATGCGTTTGTTCACTGCGCCGGAAAAATCGTAGTAAATGTCAAATACCGTAAATGCATTTGCGTGGGTTGAACCTCTAAACTTTAATTTTTTTTAACGCTGGTTCACTTTTATGTCTTTTTTTAAGGATATTTGAACACAGGTCATGTTAGCGTGTTACGTTGTTAACATGTTACATGTACCTTGTTAAAATTATGTAAAAAGACTCTCTCTACTCTAGCTCCTCCTAAAAGGGAATTTAACCACTTCCTTACTGGGCACTTAAACCCCTTCCTGACCAGAGGACTTTTTGCGATTCGGCACTGCGTCGCTTTAACTGACAATTGCGCGGTCGTGCGACGTGGCTCCCAAACAAAATTAACGTCCTTTTTTCCCCACAAATAGAGCTTTCTTTTGGTGGTATTTGATCACCTCTGCGGTTTTTATTTTTTGCGCTATAAACAAAAATAGAGCGACAATTTTGAAAAAAAATAAAATATTTTTACTTTGTTGCTATAATAAATAGCTCAATTTTTTTTTTTACGTTTTTTTTTTATCCTCAGTCTAGGCCGATACGTATTCTACATATTTTTTGTAAAAAAAAAAAAAAAATCGCAATAAGCGACTGGTTTGCGCAAAAGTTATAGCGCCTACAAAATAAGGGACAGAATTATTTTTTTTTTTATTTTTTTTTTTTTACTAGAAATGGCGGCGATCTGCGATTTTTATTGGGACTGCGACGTTATGGCGGACACATCGGACACTTTTGACACATTTTTGGCGCCATTCACATTTATACTGCAATCAGTGCTATAAATATGCACTAATTACTGTATAATTTTTTTTTTTTACTAGAAATGGCGGCGATCTGCGATTTTTATTGGGACTGCGACGTTATGGCGGACACATCGGACACTTTTGACACATTTTTGGCGCCATTCACATTTATACTGCAATCAGTGCTATAAATATGCACTAATTACTGTATAAATGCTTTTTTTTTACTAGAAATGGCGGCGATCTGCGAATTTTATTGGGACTGCGACGTTATGGCGGACACATCGGACACTTTTGACACATTTTTGGCGCCATTCACATTTATACTGCAATCAGTGCTATAAATATGCACTAATTACTGTATAAATGTGACTGGCAGGGAAGGGGTTAACACTAGGGGGTGAGGAAGGGGTTAAATGTGTACCCTAATTAGTGTTCTAACTGTGGGGGAGGGGGGGTGACTGGGGGAGGTGACCGATCTGTGTCTATGTACAAGAGACACAGATCCGTCGCCTCTCTCCCCTGACAGCACCGCTGTCTGCGAGAGCCGGGAATGAGAGATGATCTCATATGTAAACATATGAGATCATCTCTCATTGGCCGCACAGATCGCCTAGGAAACGGCCGCTCCGATTGGCCGTTCACGGCGATCTGTGACTGGCTGTGTCCAAGGGACACGGCCAGCACAGCAGTTCCCCGCTGCGCGCTCGGGAGCGCGCGCGGGGAACGCAAAAAGGGGAGGCCGTAAAAAGACGGCCTGTTAGGGATTGGGAGCCGCGCTGAGGCCGTACAAAGTCGTACGGCCGTCAGCAAGTGGTTAACCATCCCCCTCTAATGCATATGTATTCTTTGACCTATTTTTTGCTTTTAAAGGGGAGCGTTCCATGTTCTACTCTATTTTCTGGAACTGGAACGCACTGGAACTGCAAGCAATGATGTGAACTTTGCCATTGAAAAACATATAACCTACTTTCCAATGCGTTTTTGAGGCATAAAAAAAACGCACTGGACTGCATTTGGTGTGAACTGGCCCTTAAGCAATTTGGCATATTAACCACTTCACCCCGGACCATTTTGCTGGCCAAAGACCAGGCCACTTTTTGCGATTCGGCACTGCGTCGCTTTAACTGACAATTGTGCGGTCGTGCGACATGGCTCCCAAACAAAATTTATGTCCTTTTTTTGCCACAAATAGAGCTTTCTTTTGGTGGTATGTGATCACCTCTGTGGTTTTTATTTTTTTCGCTATAAACAAAAATAAAGCGACAATTTTGAAAAAAAAAACAATATTTTTTAACTTTTTGCTATAATAAATATCCTCAAAAAATATATAAAAAAAATTATTTTTTTCCTCAGTTTAGGTCGATACGTATTCTTCTGCATATTTTTGGTAAAAAGAATCACAATAAGCGCTTATTGTTTGATTTGCGCAAAAGTTATAGCATCTACAAAATAGGGGGTAGTTTTATGGTTATATAGTTTTACAAGTAATGGTGGCGATCAGCGATTTTTATCGTGACTGCGACATTATGGCAGACACATCGGACACTTTTGACATATTTTTGGGACCATTGTAATTTTTACAGCGATCAGTGCTATAAAAATGCATTGATCACTGTGCCCCAAAGGGGCTGGTAATGGACTGGGAGGGGGACCACTGTCATTTTTTCAATTACTTTTCTCTGTATTGCCGAGACCGACAATTCATGAATAGCCGCTAGTAGTTTTAAATTACTTTTTTTCCTTCAGAAATTACACTTTGTGTAAGGACAATTCTAAGCACGGGAAACATGCGCTACTTTACATGCATACTTTAGACACCCCCAGGTATGAAATTTAAAGGAATATTTCACTTTTATTGTTTCACTTTAAGCAATATTAAAATCACTGCTCCCGAAAAAACTTTCGTTTTTAAAACTTTTCTTTGCATTGATACATGTCCCATGGGGCTTAACCCAGTTCCCCAAACACTTTCTAGGACAATAACTTGCATATTGACCTTTAAAATTAGCACTTTTGATTTTTCATGTTCATGTCCCATACTGTAGACTTTAACGGTGTTCATGTGTTCGAACAAATTTTTTGCCTGTTCGCATGTTCTGGTGCGAGCCGAACTGGGGGGTGTTTGCCTCACCTCAGCAAGAAAACCGCCGCTCCACACAAATGCACTTCAGCAGTGAGTATGGTTCAAAACCTGATGGGTGCAGGCAATGCACAAAGCATAAATAAGAGGGAGGAGATGATGGACAGCCGCACTCCAATAAAGTGTAAAAAATGGTGCCTTTTATTCCAGTAAAACGAAAACTACAACAGCAAAAAAACCTGCAAGCAGTGGGGTAACAGAGCTGATGCGTTTCACATCGATAACCGATGCTTACTCATAGCCAATACTAGATAATTTTTTTTTCACAATCGTGTGTAGGCAAGGCCGGCTTAACAATAATCGGGTTGAAAAAAACTTTGTTTTTTCTAGACCAGTGGTTCTTAACCTTGTTGGAGGTACTGAACCCCACCAGTTTCATATGCGCATTCACCGAACCCTTCTTAATTGGAAAAATAAAATATGGTTTTGCGTGTGATGGGCACAGTGGCTGCATGTGATGGGCACAGTGGCTGCGTTTGATGGGCACAGTGGCTGCGTTTGATGGGTATAGTGGCTGCATTTGATGGGCACAGTGGCTGCGTGTGATGGGCACAGTGGCTGCGTGTGATGGGCACAGTGGCTGCATGTGATGGGCACAGTGGCAACAATTGATGGCACAGAGGCTGCATGTGATGGCATAGTGAGGCTGCAATTTATATATATATATATATATATATATATTTTTTTTTTTTTGCTAGTCAGAGAAGGCTCATTTAAAATAACACAAAAAACTTTTTTTTATCTGGCATTTTATATTAATAAAGTGCTGGTCACCTCACCTCAGTCAGCCTCCCCCCCCCCAATCCAGCCATTTAATTATATGCTCTTAACAGGTTCTATTTACTTTTAAACAAGTTCAGTAGTCTTTTTTAGCACATTGTCTGCTAGGTTCAAATTCCACTAGTCAGGCAGGCTCCTCGAGACTAGTCCTTGCCTCTCTAGCTCGTCACAGGCAGCGCCGACACACAGCTCTCGCCGACGCGCAGCGCTCCGAGTCCCCCCCTTCCGGCCGTGAGTGGAGTGACGTCACGCCACTGGAAGGGACCAAGAGACTCCTTCATAGGGGGAGTAAACAGGCTGCAGCAGACAGAAAAAGGGAGCCGGGAGGTGATGGTCCCAGATGCAGGAGTGCACTCGGCACACAATTTGTACAGTGCCGCTGGCCGCGCTGGCGGCCGCGGCCATGGCAGAGCTTCACCTGCGGCTGCGCCCCCCCTCCTATACGAAATGGTATCGCCCAGGGCACCCGTCCACCCCTGCCTTGTACCGGCGGCCCTGTGTGACCTTCTGCCGAACCCCCGAGACTCACTCACCGAACCCCTGGGGTTCGATCGAACCAAGGTTAAGAACCACTGTTCTAGACCATTAAAAATGGTCATGTGTAAGCGGCATAAGCCCTAAGCTACATGGAAAGTTTTAACCTCATAATACACAGTAGTTTAAACACTTTCACTGTGTTGCATGTAAGGTGATTGTTATATGGATGTTCAGTTCATAAGCACAATATTTAAATTGCCTATACTATTTACTGTAGCTTACTCCTGAACTGGCTGTAGTAAGTATGTATTTTTCTGACTTGGCTAGGACATTAAATTATGAGCACATATGAGATTTCTTTCATTGTATAATATAATGGCGTCAAAAACAATGGCAGGTAAAAGTGAAGTGTGCATTACAACATATATATGTTTAATACAATCATAACAGCTAACCGTTTTCTGTAATTGAATATGGAAATTGAACCGTTTCAGAAATAGAACTGCAGTACATTAAAAATGCTATGCTTCAGGGAGTAATAAAAAATAACTTACGAATCCTCAAATAATTCTGCATACAATGTTATCACAATACACATAGATGCAAGTCTACAATTCCCAGTTCATGTATTGTGTTATAACTTGATGGATGGTTGCATAAAGATAAACCAAGATACTGATCTGATTAAAATGTTACAAAATTAACTGCATTAAACTATATAATACTGTATGTCTTCATAAATCCATAAATAAGTATCAAATAAAAAAAAGGGGAATTATATTCTTGAAATGTCCATTATCTAAAAAGTATTTGCTTGTCAGCAGTAAGCAGTGTTGCAAGTATTCACATATACTATTCTTGTACGGTACAGTACTTATGCAGGTCTTCTGGCAGCGAAAGAGTTTTATCTCCATTAGCTGCCTACATAGTGCTGAATCAGAGCATCACACAATGAGATCATCTGAACAGATTAATACTTAATGTAATAATCCAGCCTCCCTGTGGTGGGGTGAAAGGGAATCAATTCTGTAAGTCTGACAGGAAGAACCGCCCCCTCACTCCAAATCTCACATCCCCAGGTCTGATCAAAGCTGTGTACACAAGGCAAACAAATCGACCCCTGGAAATAAGCATTAACCATTACATCTCCAAACAGAGCACTGGTCAATCTTTGAAGATCTGAACAGCTGTTTCTGCTCTCTCAGTATATACGAAAGCTACTAAAAATACTGGCTAAAACGAATTCAGAGAGTCGTGCTTAATTATTCTTACTCTGACTGGTCTAAGGTTAGCAGTGGTGTACCCCAAAGTTCAGTGTTGGAATCCTTACTTTTTAATAACTTTATAATTGATATACAGTATATCACAAAACTTAGTACACCCCTCACATTTTTGTAAATATTTTATAATATCTTTTCATGTGACAACTTACAAATTACACTTTTCTACAATTATTATTATTAAACAGGTTGTATATATAGCACCAACAGTTTGTGCAGCGCCTAACAAAAATAAAGGCAGACATTACAGTTACATTGCAATTGGGTAAAAGATGAATCAGAGGGCCCTGCTTATTAGAGCTTTCAATCTAAAAAGGGAGGGTCAATTGATACAAAAGGTAATAGCTGAGGGGGGATAAGCTGATGGAGGAAGTAAAACAGTGTTACTTAGAAGCAGGATAAGCTTCCTTAAGGAGAAAAGTTTTCAGGGATCGTCAAAATATGGATAGATTAGGGGACAGTCAAACAGATTGGGGTAGGGAGTTCCAAAGGATGGGAGAAGCTCTGGAGAAATCCTGGAGGCAAGCATGGGAGGAGGTGACAATGGAGCTAGAAAGCAGTAGGTCTTGGGAGGACCGAAGAGAGCGGCTTGGTTTATATTTTGGGACTAGGTTAGTGATGTAGCTGGGGGCAGAGTTGTGGATGGCTTTGTAAATTATTGCTAGTACTTTGAATTTTATTAGTTTGGTTAGTGGAAGCCAGTGGAGGGATTGGCAGAGAGGGGTAGAGGACACTGAATGGTTGGTAAGGTGGATGAGTCTTGCAGCGGCATTCATGATGGACAAAAGGGTGGGTAGTCTATGTAAAGGTAATCCAATGAGGAGGGAGTTGCAGTAGTCCAGGCGAGAGATGACCAGGGAGTGAATTAGAAGCTTGGTGGTGTCATTAGTTAAAAAGGGGCATATTCTGTAAATGTTACGGCCAAGGCAGCAGGACTTGGACAGGGATTGGATGTGGGCCTGAAAGGACAGTTCAGAGTCTAAGGTTACCCCTAGCACCCTGGCATGTGGGGACGGATTGATGGATGTGCCATTGATCTTGATAGAGAAGTCAGGGGAAGGGGCACGTGGGGGAGGAAATATTAAGAGCTCAGTTTTAGATTGATTCAGTTTGAGGAAGTGGTTTGACATCCAGGCTGATATGTCTGTTAGTAAGTCAGTGATGCGTGAGGAGATTGATGGGGTGAGCTGAGGGGCAGAGAGATAGATTTGGGGGTCATCAGCATATAAATGGTAGTGGAAGCCATGGGAGGCTATCAGCTGACCCAGGGAGGAGGTGTAGATCGAGAATAGCAGAGGTCCAAGAACAGAACCTTGGAGGACCCCAACGGTAAGAGGAGTTGGAGAGGAGGAAGAGGAGCTACAATGTAATATAGTGAGTATACAGCTTGAATAACAGTGTACATTTTTAGGTCCCCTCAAAATAACTCAACACAGCCAATAATGTCTAAACTGCTGGCAACAAAAGTGAGTACACCCCCAAGTGAAAATGTCCCAATTGGGCCCAAAGTGTCAATATTTTGTATGACCATCATTATTTTCCAGCACCGACTTAATTCTCTTGGGTATATAACTTGGATGACCTAATAGTCTAAAGAGCCAAGCTGCTTGAGGCCCAGGCAATTCCATAAACATAAGTCAAAAAAAGGGGGGGGGGAAGGAGGGGGAGGGACTTTCACGGCACTGATAAGAAACCAGGTAAGTGTAAAAAACAACATTTATTTACATAAAACGGTTTACACGTTAAAAACATTTGGGAACAGACCCCACAAATCAACATTGGGTATACAACCAATTATGACAGATAGGTGGAGCCACAAGGCCTCGACCGGTTTCGCGGATTCCAAGCTGGTCAGTAGATTCAAGCACCGGGTCTGGCAAGTTACCCCTGGCGCATGAAGGGGGAATAGCTTAGAACGGACTCATAAGAATTTATATGGATCTCATGAGTACTGGGGCACAAAAGAGCAGGCAGAGCAGAGTAATTAACAAGGCAGAGGATAAGCAGGTAATGCTTAATCAGCAAAGGGTGATTTGGTCTGGCTTTAAACTAATGCTGCACCGCATGTCCCCAGGGAGAGCGTCCACACTGTCTCTATTAATTCTCTTGGGCATGGAGTTCACCAGAGCTTCACAGGTTGCGACTAGAGTCCTCTTCCACTCCTCCATGACGACATCACGGAGCTGATGGATGTTAGAGACGTTGCACTTCTCCACCTTCCATTTGAGGATGCCCCACAGATGCTCAATAGGGTTTAGGTCTGAAGACATGCTTGGCCAGTCCATCACTTTACCCTAAGCTTCTTTAGCAAGGCAGTGGTCATCTTGGAGGTGTGTTTGGGGTCATTATCATGTTGAAATACTGCCCTGCGGCCCAGTTTGCGAAGGGAGGGGATCATGCTCTGTTTCAGTATGTCACAGTACATGTTGGCATTCATGGTTCCCTCAATGAGTTGTAGCATCCCCGTGCCAGCAGCATTCATGCAGCCCCAGATGCATGACACTCCCACCACCATGCTTGACTGTAGGCAAGACACACTTGTCTTTGGACTTTTCACCTGGTTGCCACCACACATGCTTGATACCATCTGAACAAAATAAGTTTATCTTGGTCTCATCAGACCACAGAGCATGATTCCAGTAATCCATATCCTTAGTCTGCTTGTCTTCAGCAAACAGTTTGCAGGCTTTCTTGTGCATCATCTTTAGAAGAGGCTTCCTTCTGGAACGACAGCCATGCAGTCTAGTTTGATGCAGTGTGCGGCGTATGGTCTGAGTACTGACAGGCTGACCTCCCACCCCTTCAACCAGCAATGCTGGCAGCACTCATATGTCTTTTTTCCAAATAAACCTCTGGATATGACGCTGTGCACATGCACATGCACTTAACTTCTTTGGTCGACCATGAAGAGGCCTGTTCTGAGTGGAACCTGTCCTGTTAAGCCGCTGTATGGTCTTGGTCACTGTGCTTCAGCTCAGATTCAGGGTCTTGGCAATCTTCTTATAGCCTAGGACATCTTTATGTAGAGCAACAATTATTTTGTTCAGATCCTCAGAGTTCTTTGCCATGAGGTGCCATTTTAAACCTCCAGTGACCACTATGAGACAGTGAGAGTGATAACACCAAATTTAACACACCTGCTCCCTATTCACACCTGAGACCTTGTAACACTAACAAGTCACATGACACTAAGGAGGGAAAATGGCTAATTGGGCCCAATTGGTAATTTTTAACTTATGTGTGTACTCACTTTTGTTGCCTGCGGTTTAGACATTAATGGCTGTGTGTTGAGTTATTTTGAGGGGACAGCAAATTTACACTCTTCTACAAGCTGTACACTCACTACTTTACATTGTAGCAAAGTGTCATTTCTTCAGTGTTGTCACATGAAAAGATATAATAAAATATTTTCCAAAAATGTGAGGGGTGTACTCACTTTTTTGAGACACTGTAGGGTCTGGGATTAAAAGTACAATTTCTGTCGTTGCACATGACACCAAGCTATGCAGTGGAATAACGTCCTTACAGGATGTCTCCAATTTATAAGCTGACCTCAATACTCTGTCTAATTGGGCAACTATGTGGCAGATGAGGATTAATGTTGAAAGTGGAAAGTTATGCACTTGGAGGCCAAAAATATGCCTGAATCATACATACTAGGGGAAGTACAACTGGGGGGATCCATAGTGAAGAAGGATCTGGGGGTTTTGGTAGATCATGAGCTCAATAATGGCATGCAATGCCAAGCTGCGGTTTCCAAATCGAGCAAAGTCCTTTCTTGTATTAAGAGATGTATGGATTCCAGAGAGCGAGATATCATTTTGCCCCTGTTTAAATCATTAGTAAGACCTCATCTGGAATATGCAGTTCAGTTTTGGGCACCAGTTCTCAAAAATTATATTGGGGAACTGGAGAAAGTGCAGAGGAGAGAAGCCAAACTGATAAGAGGCATAAGAGAGCAACCAAACAGCTATAAGGAAAGATTAGAGGAACTAAATGTATTCTCTCTTGAGAAGAGGAGATTAAGGCGGGATATGATTAACATGTACAAATACATAAAGGGTCTTTTTAGTTTTTAGTTTTTAGTGAACTTGGTGTTGAGTTATTCACTTTAAAGGGACACTAAAGTTAAATAAAAAAAATAAAAATAACAAACATTGCACACAGTGGCCCCGATCCACGTCTTTTGGGGTCCCTCGGCGGCTGTCATGGCTCCCCCGCAAGAGCTTTCTACATTAATGCGAGCGAGCTCGCATGGTGGAAAGCTATTGCGGGCACCGCCGACTGTATCACTCGGACCCGCCCCCCAGCGCGCTGCATCATTGGATGTGATTGACAGCAGCGCCAGCCAATGGCGGCGCTGCTTTCAATCCATCCAGTGGAGCCTATCAACGGTGAAAAAACATTTACCTTTACAACCCCTTTAAGGTCATCAGAGAGGACAAGGGGGCACGCTTTACGTCTAGAGGAAAGAATATTTAATCTCCAAATACGGAGAGGTTTCTTCACAGCAGTGGCGGTTCGTCCGGAGCGCCGCCCCCTCTGGCTCTCGGACCGCCACTGAAATACATAGATTCATGCATTGCCAAATGGATCAAATTCAAGGTCTTAATCGTGTTATCCCATGCTTCCCACATCTGCACAAAACCTGTTCTTTATGGACCTGAAAGGGTATCTGCGATTGGGTAAAATCCTAATCAAAGCTTTCAAGGATTCTGTATGGAAGGAGCTTGTGGGCCAGATTTTCAAAGGACTTACGACGGCGTATCTCCACGTACGCCGTCGTAAGTCCGAATGCGAGCCATCGTATCTATGCGCCTGATTCTTAGAATCAGTTACGCATTAATTTGGCCAAGATATGAGCGGTGTAAGTCTCCTATACCGTCGTATCTTGGGTGCATATTTACGCTGGTCGCAAGGGGCGCCTTCATAGATTTACATGTCGAATATGTAAATTAGCTAGATACGCCAATTCACAAACGTACTTGCGCCCGCTACGCCGTTTACGTTAGGCTTACATCCGGCGTAAAGTTACGCCTGCTATATGAGGCGCAGCCAATGCAAAGTATGGATGTCGGAACAAGCGTATCTTTTACTTCGTTTACGTAAGTCGTACGTGAATGGGGATGTGCGTAGGTTACGTTCACGTCACAAGCATTGAGCCGGCGTATCTTAGGGAGTAAATTCGGTGTGATACTGAGCATGCGCGCGCATGCGCCGTTCGTTAGGCGCGTCATTTACGTGGGGTCACGATTCATTTCCATACAACACCCCCCCTACCAGCCAACTTTGAATTACCCGGGCTTACGCCGGCCCATTTACGCTACGCCGCCACAACTTACGGAGCATGTGCTTTGTGAATACTGCACTTGCCTGTCTAAGTTGCGGAGGCGTAGCGTAAATAGGATATGCTACGCCCGCATAAAGATACGCTCTCCTACATGAATCTGGCCCTGTGTCTCCTAACCCATTATACATTTTTACGAGATAAGGTCCTAGTATAGGGAAAAGGAGTTTGTAATATACAATGGGAAAACCATCTGGGCCAGGCATCTTACTGTACCTCCTTTCCCCACTTTTTTTGCCTCTATTGTAATCGGCCATTCCAATTCCTGTCTTACCGATGGCGTCAATTTCAGAGGTTGCCAAGTACTCTTCCATCGTGGTTTGGTTCTGGGAACTTGACTGCAAATTATACAAAGATGTATAAAAGTCTCCAAACCCCTGTGCTATCTCTGGGTAACCTACGTTTTTCGCCTCCAGCTCCCATAATCATTGGTACGTACATCTTCAATTGTTGTTCCCTCAAGGAGCTAGCCAATTGTTTCCCACACTTATTGCCAAATTCATAATTCTGTTTCCTTCCTGCCTGTATTTCCCTCTTGCCTTCTTTCCGACAGAAGGTCCCTTTCCAAGCCTGGATTGGGGGTTCTGCTTGTGCAAGGCTTCTGTGATGCATTTGCCTATATGTCTCAGTTTAATTCTCCCTGCTTGTCATGTGTGATTCAGTCCTCGGCTAATAGGTTATTGAAGTGCTAATGTCCCCTCACAATTTCTAAAGGTTAATTGATCTATTGTGTTGTGTGAAGGAGATCTGTGTTTAAGTGGCTTGTGTTAATTATTCTGATTGCTCCATTGTGGTAATTATCTCTCTATATGCGGGGTCGAGCTGTCTAGTTAATGTATTCAGTACAACTAGTATTTAGCGTCACTGATGTCATTGTCTAAAGAAATGTGTCTTCAAGAATCGGCACCGAGATGTCTGCCTGTCCTCTGTATGAAGAGCCCCCACTGTGTGAAAAGGGGGTGGAGATTTAATTGTTCTTTGATTGGTGATTAGCTTGTAAACTGTATATATATCTAGCTGAATGCTGCCATTAAAGCTGTGTTGTTCCAGCAGTAAGCTTGTCTCATGTGTGGCTTTTTGGGGCGACTCCAGGAATATCCCTCCTCATGGAATATTGGGGTGATTTTCGTTATGGGAAGAAGGGAACGTTGACGGGGATATCATTCTAATACCGTCACAGCTTCTAAGCGAGAGATATCTGCCAGTAAGGCCCCGTACAGACGACCGAACATGTCTGCTGTAACTGGTCCGCGGACCAGTTTCAGCATACATGTTCGGTCGTGTGTAGGCCCGGGCGGGCAGGATTCCAGCAAACATTTGCCCGCCGGGCCTTTTCCCAGCGGGCAAAAATTTCTGGGCTTGTTTTAAAACAGCCCGCTGGAATCCTGTCCCCTCGGACATGTTCGGTCGTCTGTACAGACCTACCGTACATGTCCGAGTGCCCGCCATCCCTCGCATGCGTCGAATGACTTCGACGCATGCGTGGAAGCATTTAACTGGCAGGCCCGCCCACGTCGCCGCGTCATCGTCACGGCGATGGTGCGGACACGCCCCACGTATTGTTTACGCGCGGATTTCTGTATGATGGTGAGTACAGCCACCATACAGAAATCCCCGGGCAGACATGTACGGTGAAAACGGTCCGACGGACCAGTTTCATTGTACATGTTTGCTCGTCAGTACCCGGCATAAGGATGTTAGCTTTGCTTCTCTCTCCCTTTTAATCCCTGCCCCATGTTTCATTAATACTCCCCTTATCACCTCTTTATATGGCAGATCACGCCTGATTTGCAGTCTGGCGTATCATCTGAAAGTACCACATTGCTTCTCTCCGGACATCTTCCAACATATTGCCTGTCCTGTAAAAGACTTTCATTAAGGTCGCAGAGCCAGAAAGTTGGAAATCCAAGAGAATGTATATAAAAAAAATTGGTGCATGGTCTGACCAGGTAATCCTTCCAATTCCCACTTCATTAACTGCATGTAGCTGGTTATGTGGGATAAAATAATAATCAATACGAGAGTATATTTTATGAGGGGTGGAATAAAAATAAAAGTCCCTCTCTCCTTAATGTAACAATCGCCACACATCCACTAATCTTGCTTTCTGTAGTAAACGAGAAGTCTGCCGAGATCCCGGAGGAAGTGTCCTCACTTCCCCCAGAATCAACTGGCCTTCCTGAAATTCAAGAAGTTTATCCAAAAATGTCCTAAAGAATACATCCTGTTGTGTATAAGGGGCATAGAAAGAAGCCCGGGTTACCCCTAACCCTCCGATCATACCTTTCAGAAGCAGGTATTGTCCCCCGGAATCTGTACATGACCATGGAATCTTACTGGAAATCAAAATAGATACACTCCCTTTCTTAGCTACAGGGTTAGTGGCATGGCATCCAATCGGGGAAAAAAATCTGTTTCTAAGAAAGGGGAAACCACCTTCCCTAAAGTGTGTTTCCTGAACAAATGCTATGTTATCCACCACTCGTTTCAGTTCCTGCAAAAGTATTCATCATTTTTCAGGAGTGTTTAACCCTTTAGCATTAATTGACATTATTGACAGGGTATCCATTTCCTATCAACTAAAGCAAACTTATATCCAGGAATCCAGACTTAAAAAAAAAAAAAAACTGGGAGACGCGAGACAGGGAGAGAGAGCATGAGGAAAAAAAACAGAAAAAAAAGTAAAAAACCCCAAACACTCCCATCTTTCCAAAAAGAAAAATAAACACCTCCTCCTATCTAATACCTCTTGGAGAGGGAGCATTCTGCCTCTCCTCCCCAAAGATATGCAAAGCTAATTAGGCATTCCTTCTTCCCCCTACCCTAAATAAGTGCTAACCTACTAGGGGGAGTTGTTTGCGCATGTTCCTGAGAGGAGAGTTCCCAACCCCTCCTTCAGCTCCTCATATACACACCTCAGTGCATGCTTGTATCACTAAATCAATACCATATATGTTCTATTCCAATAGGCATTTATCCAATTCTTACCCATAACTGTAATTCATATGGTCTAAAAAAAAAAGGATAAGGTAAACAGGAGAAGCTCCGGAGAGAAGCCCCCCCCCCCCTCAACACAAAGAATTATTGTGGGGTATAATATGGTATAGTACCCCCCACCCCATCCCAAATCCCCATATCCCAAATTCCTAAATTCCTATTTCCGTGTCTATTTCTAAAATACCAAAGAAAACAACAGAATTACCCATCAACCACCCATTACTCACCTCATAACCAAAAAAGACGCCAACCCCCCCCCCCCCCCCCCCCCCAAAGGTCCTAAATTCCCCTTCCCTATATATATTCAGCATGTCTCTAACATATCAGTACTACTCTCTATTACCCTCTACTATCCATTCCTGACCCCTTCTTCTCTTCTTCTTACTCCAATTAATGCCAACATCTGCCCTCCTTCCCTCCCCACCTGCCGGGTCCCTACTTGCACCCCCTTGTATATATCTGAATAAGGAAGTGTGAATTACTATAAAAACCTACTGTTGTGAGTTATTACAATACTCTTGTATTATTACGGTTATGTGTTTGTGTTCATTATTTGTGTCTTTGTGTTGACCTAATATCCCCTTTGTGCTACTGTTTCCCTCTTAACTCTAGAAAAAAAGAACAAAAATACGGAAGAGGTCAATAACCCCTGTTCACTCCCCTTCTCTCCTGTATGTCCCCCATACCTCTCCACTCTATATTTGGCACCAACAATAAAAAAAAGAAAAAAAAAAGAAAAGAAAAATCTATTATAAATCTCAAAAAAGTGTCCATACATCCGTGTATGTATGTGTATAAATATATGTGTAAATCCCGCAGGGAAAGAGGGGAAGACGGCTGAGGCTGTGCGGCCTTCCCATTTAACGTTTTAGGGGTAGATCTCCCTATACTGTCTCATACCTACATTATACTGTTCGATTCAATTTGTGGAAAGAAATACCTGGGGCGGACTATACGCTCTTTCTCAGCAAGGGTTATTGAGCATATTGTTGTAGCACCTTGGAGTTTAGGCAGGGATGCTCCTCACAAATTTACTTGCCTGAGGTAGCTACCCCGGTTCATTGTTAGAGATCTATTGATTCCTCCCTAAGTTTGGCCTGGTTGCACTTGTCTCTACTACCACTAGGTAGCCGGATACTTGGTGGTGCTAGATATGAGAAGTGCAACGTAAGATCAAGTTATGGGTATGTGGGTATCTCAGCCAAAGGGCAAGGGTTTCTTTGAATCACATGGCCTGCTGGGAGCGCCTATATATTTGGGTGGAGTCAGGTGATCTGTGTTCTGTGCCATCTGGATGGTGGGTGGATGTGTGTCATGTTGCCCCGGGCTGCTAGGTGCTCTTTTACCTGAAAACGCATTGAGGCCTAGGACTCCCCAACCTTTGGTGGTACTACCAAGCCGCACAATTAGCACACATTTCTATAGTATATTCTGGAGCAGTGGTCATCAACCCTGTCCTCGGGGCCCACTAACAGGCCAGGTTTTATGTATTACTTTGGAGAGATGCAGACTAGAATACTGCAATCACTGAGCAGCAAATTATCTCACCTGTGATGTATTTTAGTTATCTTGCAAACCTGGCCTGTCAGTGGGCCCTGTGGACAGGGTTGATGACCACTGCTCTGGAGGACCCAAACCTGATTACAATTGATTTTCTGCTTTGGTGCAACCCCACATCAAGATCCTCAATCCTATCACCCACCTTATCCAATTCCTTTGACTTGTGCAATACAGTACACAAATATCCCTAATCTCCTGCATGAGATCACTCTTGCATCTATTTCATAACCGGTCCTTTCCTCCAGGCATGAATATACAAGCTTTCCGTTGGTGGCTGAATAAAGGTCTATTCCGAATAAGCCACTTCTTTAACTCAATGGGATCTATCTCCCTGGGATGCTGCATAAGAAAACATGAAGTGCCCCATCAGAGAAATTTAGACTCTCAAATTAGGCACTTACTTCATTTATGGCTTGAAAAACTTGAACCCCCAAATCCACACTATGAACAATGGTGTTCCAATATTATGGATCAGAGGAAAGGCATCCCAATTTACTCTTTACTGGCAAACAGAGATTACAAACCTTCTTCTGTCCAAGCCTGATAGTCTGGCGTGGAGATTTTGTGGGACCAGAATGAATAGTTTCAATCGTTCAAACAATCGTACAAAGGTATCGTGAATTGGTCCCTTACTCCTTACTAGATGGTACTATGTTCCTTCCAGACTGGCCACAATTTATCCAGATTCCCCCCCCCCTTATGTTACAGAGGGTGTAATCTGGTAGGTTCCATGTTCCATACATGGTGGTCCTGTCCTCACATTAGAACCTATTAGAACAAAGTCTTCCATCTATTGTGGAAAGCTAAGGGGGTAGCAGTCCCCCAGAACCCCACAATGGCTCTCTTAGGCTGTAGGATTGACAAAGTCTCCAAACTGTCAGGAACCATGAATCAGACTGAGACAGAAGTGCAATAAAAAATCACACTTTTTAATAAAATGGTAAGATGGTACAAACAGTGCAAACGTAGTCAAAACATAGACAGGGTTCGGTAACCAAAGCAGGTAGTCAGAACAAGCCAGTTAAACAGGAATCCAGAGATCAGCATAGTCAGAAGCAGCAAACAGGATCAGGAACCAGGATGGAAGTCAGCCAGGCAAAGGTCTTCAACAGGAAAACATAGCAGAGAGTATCCGGATATGTTGACCAAGGCGAAGGCACAGGAGATCTGATGCAAGCAGCTTAAATAGCCAGCAGGCTGATTGACAAGCAGGATATGATCATCAGGTGAGTCACTGTGGAATGATGAGTATTGGCAATTAACTGACAGTTAAGCAGCCTCAGCTCTGAGAAGGGAGGGTTTAGCCCTGACACAAACACACGCAAGCCTTGGTCTCCTAGGAGCCAAGATTATGCTCGCTGGGGCATGGAAGAAACCCTCAATCTCATTTTTAACGAAAAAATGCAAGATCTCCTGGATCATGATGCAGGAGCAGATAATGGCTAAGCTTCAAGACAAAACACAGACATTTGAGGCAATATGGGATCCCTGGGCAACCTACATCAAAATACCCCCCTGTCCAGGCCTCACAGCCTCGTAATAGAAAATTCTTGGAATCTTGCTCTCTTCTCTCTCCTTTCTCAACCAGGGTTACCTTGGTGTCCTCTTTCCCCTATTTTCTCCTCTCGCCATTTTCCTCTGCAGTTTTTTTCTAGGGAAGGGTGGGGGAAAAATCTTTACCCATCTGGTTATTGTTAAATGGATAATTGCAAAATCCAGAAGGAAACACTCTCCAACCAGAACAAGGTTTGGATCAATGTGCTCACCAAGTTATTTTGGTTTATATTTTACCAGCTCTTCCTAGATCTAGAATGATCCAATGATTTTAGATTTGATAAGTTTGGGGGGACAAGACACTGGCCCCAAAGTTGTCATGAGGGTTTCTCCACGTCCATAGTTTGTTCCCACAGGGGTAGTGGGGCTATATTCTCTCAGAAACATGAGGTCTGGACTGACTACCTAAACGGCCTTGTTTACCACTTGACCCTTGGGGGTCCTGGATGGTGGGAGGAGCACCATATCTTCACTTAGAGGAGTTTTTTCTTCTTCTTTTATATCTCTCTCATCCTTAGCCTTGTCTACGCTTAAATATATGTCTATGATGTCCTTCAACTTACGGTTTACGGTTTATATAATTATATTTCTTCACTTTGGGCCCGGCGGGCCAGTTACTCATATTGTTTTAATGTTATATAATTCGTCAAAACTCAATAAACATATTGAAAAGATAATGTACAGAGTGAGCGGAGCATAACTGGGCTGTCAGGGTCAGTAAGAACAATCCACCTTTATAGGTGCTGTTTCCTTTTCAGATCATGCTCCTGTATCCATATGTTTACATTTTTCAAACGGCAGAATAATTGGAAACGTAATGATTCGCTCCTTTCCGACCCAGTAGATGTAGATAACCTCTACTCCATTATAGTTCAATATTTTAATGATCAATCTCCCACTAATCTTCCCAAGTCATTGATTTGGGAAGCACATAAAGCCTATGGCCCGGATTCACAAAGCACTTGCGCCGACGTATCTCAAGATACGCTGCATAAGTGCAAATATGCGCCTGTTCATCCTTTTTCTGTTGCCCGGGTCACCCTTGCTCCCCCCCCCCATTGTTCCAGGATGGATGGTGGGGAAGAGGCCGGTACATATGTCACACATGCTTATGTTTTGGAGCTTTGAGGTGCACACCCTAATGCAATAGGCTGCACACACCTATGCTAGGGGAGATGACAGATTGCTGTTCATACTTTGCATGAACACACGATCAGTCATTTCTCCCCTGAAAGAACTGGGATCTGTGTTCTGTGTTCACAGATCCCCGTTCTCGATCTGTCACGATGTGCGCACGCCCCACAATGGGAAGCAGCTGGTCGGCAAGTGGATAAGCAGAGATATTAATATTTAAATAACATATTTGTCGTTTGTTTGAATTGTTTCATTTTTTTAATTTCCATTTTTGTAAGAGCTAAAATGCCTGATTATATTTTTCTGTTCGTTTTGTATTGGTCACAGACCTAAGGTCTAAAGTACAGCTGGAGGAGGCTGTTCACATACCATGACAACAACACTTTACATCATGACCGCAAACTGAAAGCCAAATGCCGCGTACACACGATCAGACATTCCGACAACAAAACTGTGGATTTTTTCCGACGGATTGTTCGCTCAAACTTGTCTTGCATACACAAATGTTGTCAGAAATTCCAAACGTCAAGAATGCGGTCACGTACAACACTATGAATAGCCGAGAAAAATTATAAGGTCAATGATTCCGAGCATGCGTCGAATTGATTCCAAGCATGCGTAGGATTTTTGTGTGTCCGAATTGCATACAGACGAAGAACTTTTGATGTCGGAAAAATTGAGTACCAGCTCTCAAACATTTGTTGTCGGAAATTCCGACAGCAAATGTCCAATTAGGCCTATACACAGTCGGAATATCCGACCAAAATTTCACATCAAACATTGAAATTCCGACCGTGTGTACGTGGCAAAACACTTGGCTTGTGGTTGCAGTGCATTAATACCATTATATACTGCCATTTGGCAAAAAAAAAAACAGGCATTTACATAGTTACATAATAAGTCAGGTTGAAAAAAGACACAAGTCTATCCAGTTCAACCATAAAATAAATAAACCCAGCAGAGCATGATCCAATTTGCTACAGCAGGGGAAAAAAATCCTTCCTGATCCTCCGAGAGGCAAATCGGAGGGGTATCAGAATCACCTCCTGAACACCTGCCAGCAGCCACTTAACCGCAGTCTGAAATGTGATCCCCTGCGGAACGCTTTTCAGAGTTTGGGCTAGTGTGAACCCAGCCTAATAACAGCCGTTGTAATGACACCCAGATCCCTGTCCTTTTAACATGCTGACAGTAAGCTGATACCTATGCTGTAAAAGTTACTTTCGCCATGTTAAAAAGGACAGTGATATGGGTGGTATTACAATGGCTATTAAAGGGGGTACAGGCACTTCTAATGGCTTCCTGTGTTTCCTTTATTTCTACCGGACAAAACGATTTGTTGACTTTGTTGCTTACTTCTCTCTTATCTTGGTCATTGGAGGATCCTCACTACACAGTGTGGCAAGCTCTGCTCAATGCGTTTTGTCCAGTAGGATGTCATCAAGTGCCCCTACTTGTGTGAAAGACGGAGACAAAGGAGTCTATGGTTGCAACTGCTGGAAGTCTTGACATTATATATACACTCACCGGTCACTTTATCAGCCAATCACAAGGCAGCAACTCAATGCATTTAGGCATGTAGATGGGGTGAAGATGACCTGCTGAAGTTCAAACTGAGCATCAGAATGGGGAAAAAAGGGGATTTAAGTGACTTTGAATGTGGAATGGTTGTTGGTGCCAGACAGGATGGTCTGAGTATTTCAAAAAGTGCTGATCTACTGGGATTTTCATGCAGAACCATAACTAGGGTTTACAGAAAATGGTCCGAAAAAGAGAAAATATCCAGTGAGTGGCAGTTGTGCGGGGGAAAATGCCTTGTTGAGGTCAGAGGAGAATGGGCAGACTAGTTTGAGATTATAGAAAGGCAACAGTAACTCAAATAACCACTTGTTACAACCAAGGTATGCAGAATACTGCAAGGTCTCTAACATGCACCAGCTCCACGATGTTGTCATGGAGGAGTGGAAGAGGACTCCAGTGCCAAGCTGTGAAGCTCTGGTGAACTCCATGCCCAAGAGGGTTAAGGCAGTGCTGCAAAATAATGGTGGCCACACAAAATATTAACACGTTGAGCCCAATTTAGACAATTTCACTTAGGGGTGTACTCACTTTTGATTCCACGGTTTAGACATTAATGGCTGTGTGTTGAGTTATTTTGAGGGGACAGCAAGTTTAAACTGTAAAGCCTCATACACACGATTGGATTTCCATCGGACAAACCGTAGGACTTTTGTCCGAAGGGCATTGGCTGTGAACTTGTATTGCATACAAACGGCAAAGAATTGTTGGCCAACAAACACGAAACAACGTGTTTTTTTCAGATTTTTATCGCCACCCTTTGGGCAACTTCTGCTAATGTTGTGTTATGGTTAGCATTGCTTCTGAGCATGCGTGTTTGTACTTTGTATTTTTGTCCGATGGACTTATGTACACACAATCGGAAAAACCGACAAGACACATTTGTTGTCGGAAAATTTTAAAGCATGCTATCCAACATTTGTTGGCAGAAAATCCGGCAACAATTTTCCAATGGAGCATACAAACGGTCGGATTGTCCGACAACAGCCTGCCATCACACACAATTTGATTGTGTGTACAAGGCTTTATACAAGCTGTAACCTCACTATTTTACATTGCAGCAAAGTGTAATTTCTGTAGTGTTGTTACATAGATATAATAAAATATTTACAACAATGTGATTGGTGCACATGTCACTATTTTCTTCAGAACTAGTGCAGACAAAATCCTTTTAAAAACTAAAAACTTTGGAAGTGCAAGTGCAGTTTTGTTCCAGAGCTTAGAAAATGAAGGGAAGCTCTGCTCACTTTCATCATCCAACCATTTGCCAGCAAAACTGTTTTTGCTTTTTTTCCTTGCACTTTGCCTCATTTACTAAGCTCTGGAGCAAATGCCCTGCCAGAGTGCAACTGCATTTGAAAAATGCACAGTCATTTTTCCTTAATTTAATGAATGGGTGCATTCAATATAGTATTGCACACTTTTTATCTTTATCATAAAGTAGACATGTGTTTCGGAATTTCGTTTTCGCCCGAAAAATACATTTATTTAGTTACTCCCGAAATTTGTTTTTACTTATTTTGTTTCGTTAAAAATTGTATTCGTTCAAAAATCCGAATTAAGGTTGAATCTGTCATTGAATGCTCATGGTGTCTGTCGAATGTTCTAAGAAGATTCGACGGAGCAGCTAAACTGTACGACGCCGCAATTGTACATTTCCGGTCGAATGCTCCGCCTACAAGCTATAGAAGAATTATAATGTTGTATGACACTAGTAATAATTATATTTATAAATTATTATTACTAGTCAACCAACATTAGAATTCTTCTATAGCCTATGGGCCGAGCATTTGACCGGAAATGTGCAATTGATACGTCATACAGTTTAGCTGTTTGTCGAATCTTCTTACAACTTTCGACAGACACCATAAGCCTTCAATGACAGATTCAATGTTTTTCGCTGCTTCGTCGAATCTTCGCCGTTCATGTCGAATGGTCTACCCCAACACTGTCTCTATAATGTCTAATCTTTTCTCTCTATGTCGAATCTTTCCTCTCTTTGTAGAATAATCTTGGACTAATAGTTAAGTTTAGACACATTTGACCGCAGATTCGATAGACACAGATTGCTATTGTCAGAGTCATGTCGAATCTCCTATCTATATCGAACTGTTGTAGCAACGAAAATAAAGAATTTTTTTATGTCTGATCTTTTCGGATTCTGCGTGTTTGATTTTGTTTGTTAAAACAATAACGAAAATACCCGAAATTTGGACGAAAATGCATTTGGACGAAAATGAATGCACATGTCTATCATAAAGTATGAGACATTTTATAAGCAATTTTCTTAAAAAATTATACTGTTGCTGTTTGCCACAGGATTGCAGAAGGGGCACACCAACTATTTACCATTTATGCAAATTAGCGCATTTTACTTTTTCAATCCCTATTAAAGTCGGGTATTGCCAAATGACAGTAAAAAAGAAACAAATGACTAAATAGTCACAAAAGTTCAATGTATACTGTAGCAGCGCTTGGTAATCAAAACAAGAGTTCTGAATAAAGTTCTATATTGACATAGGTATCAAATAATGGTGCAGATGAACATCAACAGTGAACAGTGTCTTCCTTTAAATGTGCTCCTTATCACCAAGGGGGCTGTGTTTCACCACGTGGTGAAACACAGCCCCCTTGGTGATAAGGAGCACATTTAAAGGAAGACACTGTTCACTGTTGATGTTCATCTGCACCATTATTTGATACCTATGTCAATATAGAACTTTATTTAGAAGTCTCGTTTTGATTACCAAGCGCTGCTACAGTATACATTGAACTTTTGTGACTATTTAGTAATTTGTTTCTTTTTTACTGTCATTTGGCATTCTTCTTTTTTAAGCGGCTGCTTATCTTTGTATCCATTGTCTATATTCCGGATGCAGTATTATCTTTATTGCCATTTCCTGTGCGCTGAGCAGTGCTTTACTAGAAGGAAGGGCGGTTTTTCAAGCACTCTATTCATAAAGTCGGGTATTGTTGGATATTGAACAGCCAAACTATAGATAATGTGCAGCTTAATTTAGTTTGAATGTAATGCACTGCCAAAAAAGTGAAATACAGTGCTGAAAAGTTTGACGATTAATTATTCATTGTTATAGCAACAGGTCAGAAAGGCACCACAAGAAGCAGTGTAAAGAAGCCTGCCTTCAACAAACTGATGAATTATATGATGTTACGCTATAATTATTATATATTTAAAGAACTGAGATCTGACACAAGACATACAACTTTTCACAAACTTCTCTGGGCAAATATTTGCTGATTCCACAAGAGCCATTGGGAATTGATCTACTAAATACATTATCATTTTGCAAAGTGAATTATAATTTCACGGGGGAACTATCGCTTAGCTTAGTGAATGAAGTGAAATGTAATTTAGCAAAGAATACCCAATCATGTGCCAGAAAAAAAAAAAAACAGGGATGAAGTCAAAGATTCCCTCATTCACTAAGATACATAAAAAATATTTTGCAAAGTAAAAATCCACTTTTCTAAGTGATCAGCCTTTACTTCTTCAGTAAATTAACCCACATATCTCTTTATGTCTTTGCTATGTCAATTTTGTATCCATCTTGCAGTGTGTTGCCAAAAACGTAATTCCATATTCAAGATATGGCTTTGCACTACAGAACAATTCTATATTTGTATCACATATTTTATCACATATTTTATCTCACTATATACATATTTTCCTTCACAGCTGTTGCTTGCCTTTCAGTGCTTCTGTTTCGCTTAGATGTCTTTTTCAGCACCTTTATAACCGGTCATATTTTGTTTAATTTTCAGAGGACTTTGCCCGCTCCATTGGTGCTTTTTCTATCTGTCATTCCAGCACTGCCTACTTGATAGTGGTGTGGTCTAGTCCTGCCCGCCCCAGGCCACATCACGCTGTGACGCCAAGATAATACCGCTCAGCCCTATGGGTATTGTAGGCCGCTGCAATGGAGCCATGCAGGCACGCTGGCTAACTCTACGTCCGCTCCCGGTCGGCGACGTCACACACCGACTGGCTGGGGGACTATTTAAATCGACACTGCCAGCCACACTGTTGCTGGCTGTGTCGGGGGGCGCTGAAACTAAAGTTTTTGCATTACCAGGTAACCTTTATTTCTCCTGGTGTACCTTATCTATGGCTTTATTTTTATCTCTTAGGCAATATTTTTACTTATATCGTTTTCCCAACCTTTTAATCACACAGGCTTCCTTTACCTAACTCTTTGCCCCATACTTAAATAGTATGTTTGGGCTTTGTTCTGTGTCAAAATCTAGCCATGTAAAGCCTTAATATACAGTGATTAGGTACGTTAGTCTAATATACCCTCTGGTGGTTTAAACTTTATATTTTCATGGCATCTTGACGATCATTTATTGATGTCATTTTTTTTCTCTTTTCATTTAGTATCAGTATATTTTGCCTCTGATCCCTTGTCTGGCCACCGGCAATCTAGTCAGCGCCCCCCATTTCATGCCTTATTTATTGTTCAAGCATGGTAGGTATGGAGGCTATGTTAGCCCCCCTAGGGACAGTTATTGGTCATGGAGCGATCTGTCCTTCTCTAATAATGTTGTCTGGTTCTCTTTTAGTCTTGGTCCTTTTTGTCCCCTACAGCCACATTAGGGCAGTGTTTGGTCTACTGATTGTGGGTATCCTTGCTGACCTGACCTCTGTGGAATCTTGGGGTAGATGTAGCTGCATCTCTCACCAAGTCTATGTATAGAGACCATTTAGGTGGTTAGACGATGATGGGACCTCCAGTACCCTGATTTTTTTTTAACCTTCAGTGTTGCTGTGATTATTATGTGTTGTATAATTTAAATGTGTTTTTTTTTTATTATTATTAATCCTTTGTCTCTTTTTGTAGAAATTAAATACTACACTGAATTTACATTATTACCCTGAAGAAGTCAATGTTTTGGTGAAACATGTTGGGAGAAACCTTTGTATAATTCAACTCAGTGTATCTATTTATGTACTGATCAATACTACTATTATATCTAATTTTGTATAATAAGAATTGTCTTCTTTTAATAAGAAATCTATTGTCTGACACCGCTATAAACCCTTCATCCCTTTTCCCTCACTTTGTTACTACTGTTCAGAGATGAGGTGCCGTATCTGATACAGGACACTGAACATTCTAGTATATTATAAATATATTCATATTACAGCTACCTTTTGTCTTCAATCTTTTAACTAGTTGTTTATTTTTTTATTTAAACAAGCAATATACATTAAATACTATCCTTGTTAATTTGGCTAGGCTAGATGAAAATATAAATGACCACATAGCTGGAGAAACAATTGTTGTGCTATGCTTGGTTTCATTTACCTGTGGATAATCAGCTGGAGTTTAGAAAGGAGCTGAGAGAAGATAGATCCTGTTGCTTCCAATTAATATGTGGCCTCTGTTAAGTAATAAATAGTCTAGGTATGCCGCCAGCTATTAAAGTGTGTGTCTGAATCTAATAAATTCAGTAAATAATTGCAATGACAGGAAATCTACTCCGTTAGACCGCACAATCAGAAGATCATCCTGTATTTGCCACAAAAAATACACCTAGACTTTGAATGGGACAGAAAACCACACAGCACGGTCCTTCATTTGATAGATGTTTTCTGTAATGATGGCATAGAATGTTATTTGGCCTAACTGATCTGCCTTCGAATGCTACTTATCACATGTACACAATAATAAAATTATAACAGTATTAAAATTAAAGCCGTATTAAACCCAAAGCAAACATGCATTATATGGCAGCTTACCTATCATTAGATGTAGGAAAAATAGAGGGAGTGCCCCAGGGATAGGGTGGACAAAAAGACCAAAACAGTATAAATGGGAAGAGAGTACAAAAAGTATATAAAAATATACATTTTATTCCATATAGAAAAATATGCACATACACATTTAAAACATTGAATGGAACAAAAAAGGATTGTGGTCACAGCAGAACCCAACATTTTGCTGTGGTGCCTGGAGCGGGCGCAGAAGGAGTGCGTGATTGGTGTTTAGGGGGTCGTTTTTTAGTAGTAGTTGCTAAAGGATGATTGCCTTCTTTCTGTTTAGAGACAGTCCAGAGTACCAGAAAACCCAAAAGACGCCAAGAAGGCAATCATCCTTTGGCAACTACTACTAAAAAACGACCCCCTTATGTTGACATTTTCAAGAATGATACAAATCTGCTTTCCTGTAAATTATTCAGGAAGCCAACTGCAGCAAACACAATCCTACACTCATCTAGTTTTCATCCAAGATCACTCACTACTGCCATTTCTTATGGCCAGTACCTGCGCATCAAGCGCAATTGTTCAAATTATTCTGATTTCAAGCGTCAGGCTAAAAACCTCAAGAAATGCCTACTTCAACGTGGTTAAAGCCACAAATGCCTCAAAAAGGCATTTCATTGTGCAGAGGGTAGCAACAGACATGAACTATTAGCTTCCAAAAAGACAAAAACCTCCAATGAGAGCCATGGAATAATCACTACATATACTAATAACCATTTTAAATTATTGGAAATATACAAAAAATACTGGCTCCTGCTAAATGCAGACCCTACAATAGGACCCTTTGTACCTCCAACGCCCATCATCACCTACAGATGGGCAACCTCTGTAGGTGACTTGCTAGTCAAGAGCGAATTTTGTGGCCAGAATCAAGGTGATCCATGTAAAACGGTGGGGACTTTCCCTTATGCGTCTTGCTCCTACTGTAAATACATGGGTTGCAGAAAAGACATTCACTTACCTAACGGCATGCATTTTATTCCTAAACATTACTAAAATTGCCAGACTACAGGGATGATATACCTCCTACTTTGCAGTTGTAACTGTTTTTGCATAGATAAAACGGTACAGAAACTATGGCAAAGGCTATACTGACATCTAAAGGCAACTGGTAGACACGTTGTCCAGACCCACAGCGGTATCTGCCCAACAGTATCTGTTCTAAATTCAGACCGAATACACCCCAGCTCATGTGGTGGAGATTTTAACAAATATCTCCTGCAACAAGAGCTCAGGAGGATATCCAATTTAAATGCCACCTCTCCACCAGGCCTAAATTTAATTTAAAATCCTTCCTACCAGGCTTTGCGACAGGAGGCTTTGCCAAAGGGCTATAGATTCTTATAGCAGACTTTTTATTTTCCTATTTTCCTATTTTTCATCCTTTATTTTCCATTTTCATTATATTCTTACTATGGGTCATCTGTATTGTAATCCATTAATTTGTATACTTTGATGTATATTATTTATTGAGTCATCACTTGATGCCACAGCAGTATATATATACATAAAATATATTTATCCCTTTGGGCTGCAACACCTTTGCACAAGCACTGCGACACCTGGCTGTCCCGCACATGCGTGCTGGTTCTCTCTTCATCTGCCAATAGTTGCTGCCCGCTCTCTGTGTCTGCGGCCTTCGTTGACGTCTGACGTCATCACGCCATTGATGCGCTGACGCTGGACGCCGCATTGGCCGGGGGACTGCCGTGGGGCAGGCGCCTCTACTGCTGGTCACAAAAAACACAGGTGTTTAGACATGCCTATTATCATTAGGCAGTCTGTCAGTTTCACCTGTTAGTGTGAGCACCTGTTCCACCCATGGCTCACAGGATTGGTTATCAGCTCTGGCCACCCCCACCCTTCTAGGTATTTATGAGGGAGGTATGCAGCATACCATTGCTGCACAGCCAAGATGGTCATCATCTCCCTTGCATAGAGACGAGCGATTTCGTTTTGGTAAGGCTAAGGGCAGACATTGATTTTCCTTCTCCTCACCCCATTACTTATTACTCTATTCCTCTCCCTCTCAGATCATTTGATCTAATCTAAGAGTATTAGCTTCACCTCCCATAGCTCAGCTCATTAAAAGCACCCATTTATACTTTCTTGTCCATCATATTTGCGCTTCTCCAGTCCCCCTGGTGCTCCTTGTGAGCTTTGATTTTCCGCTCTGGCCTTCGGTGGCCTTGCGGAACATGGGACCTAATCTATCTGCAATGATGTTGTGCAATATTTTTTCTGTCTTAAAGGAACATACAATCTGTGAGTACTGAGCATTATAAACATTAAGGGCCAGATTCTCAAAAGAGATACGACGGCGTATCTCCAGATACGCCGTCGTATCTCTGAGTTGCGCCGTCGTATCTATGCGCCTGATTCTTAGAATCAGTTACGCATAGATTTCCCTTATGCCGCGTACACACCATCACTTTATGTGATGAAAAAAAACGACATTTTCTGTGAAGTAAAAAATGACGTTTTTGAAACTTCAATTTTCAAAGACGAAGTTACCTACACACCATCGTTTTTCTCACAATGTTCTAGCAAAGCGAGGTTACGTTCTCACCACTTTTTCCATTGAAGCTTGCTTCATAAGTAGCTTCTGGGCATGCGCGGGTGAAAAAAACGTCGTTTTAAACGACGTTTTTTACTACACACGGTCAATTTCTGTGAAGTAAAAGTTGACGTTTTGAAAAACGACACATAAAATTGAAGCATGCTTCAATTTTTTTTGGTCGTTTTTTAGAAGACATAAAACGACGTTTTCCCCCACACACGGTCAATTAAAGTGACGTTTTTAAAAACGTCATTTTTTTTCATCACATAAAGTGATGGTGTGTACGGGGCATTAGAGCTGACAGGCGTAAGTCCCTTACGCCGTCGGATCGTAACTGCATATTTACGCTGGCCGCTAGGGGCTTGTACGCTGATTTACGCGTCAAAATATGTAAATCAGCTAGATACGCAAATTCACAAACGTACGCCCGGCCGACGCAGTACAGTTACGTCGTTTACGTTAGGCTTTTCCCGCCGTAAAGTTACCCCTGCTATATGGTGGCGTAAGTGCGGCGTACCAATGTTAAGTATGGCCGTCGTTCCCGCGACGAAATTAGAACATTTTACGTTGTTTGCGTAACTCGCCCGTGAATGGGGCTGGACGTAATTTACGTTCACGTCAAAACCAATACGTCCTTGCGGCGTATTAGGAGCAATGCACATGAAAAACGTCAATCACGTCGGGTCACAGAACATTAACGTAAAACACGCCCCGCTGTCCCACATTTGAATTAGGCGGGCTTACGCCGGCCGATTTACGCTACGCCACCGCAACTTACGGAGCAAGTGCTTTGAGAATACAGCACTTGCCCGTCTAAGTTGCGGAGGCGTAACGTAAATCAGATACATTACGCCGCCGCAAAGATACGCCGCTGTACGAGAATCTGGCCCTATATATATACTGTATATTCTTTATGCCTTTTGAAAATAACTACCACATTCAAGTTATGTTTGTTTACTCAATCATTTATATGTTGATACATATTTATATATTCTTTTCAATAGAAATATATCAGCATGCCTCTATTTTAACCCATGAGGAAGGAAATGAACACACCATCAATAGAAAAATCGCTTGGTGTTTTCCGAAACATGCCAGGTTGTGCTATGACCACAATCCTTACACGACTTGATGTCTAGAAGCTTATTGTGTGTTGCAACAAGTAGCAGCTGTGTATTTATATGTTCATTTTTGTTCCATTCAATGGTTTAAATGTTCATGTGCATATTTTTCTATATGGAATAAAATTTATATTTTGATATACTTTTTGTACTCTCTTCCCGTTTATCCTGTTTTGGAATTTTTGCCCACACTAACCCTGGGGCACTCCCTCTATTTTTCCTAAACTTTTTTGGGATGTGGCAAAAACTTACAGGATTTCTCGTAAGATAGTTTCTCTTCTTTCAATCATTTTTCCATTACCATTAGATGTAGGGGCTGCATTCGTTTTCTTTTTTAGGTTTTTCCCTCTGTTTTCCCCTGGTGATCTGGCCAGTAACACACTATTAGAGTGCCCCCACTCTGGATGAATGAGCACAGAGAGCAGATTTGGACATCAGCATTGTCAGTCTGGGGGGAGGGGAGTGTTAGAAGTACTAGCATATTTGAATAGACTAACAAATTGAAGTTGAACTCCAGCTAATACTATATAATCAGTTACAGCAAACCCTGTCAGTGTTAAATGGCCTGTCTCATCCCTGTAACTGCAAAGAGATTTTCTGTTGAAAAACAACAAATTTACTGGCTTGATCACCAGTTGAAAATAAAGGAAAGCACCTAAAAAAGAAAACTATTACAGCCATCACATCTAAGAATTGGTAAGGCGCAATATAATAAGGGGCAGATCCACAGAGCGAGTACGCCGGCCTATCTACTGATACGCCGGCGTGCTTTCAAATTTCCCGCGTCATATCTTTGGTTTGAATCCTCAAACCAAGATACGACGGCATCTGGGTTAGATCCGACAGGCGTATGGCTTCGTACGCCTTCGGATCTTAGATACAATACTTCGGCGTCCGCTGGGTGGAGTTCTTGTCGTTTTCCGCGTCGAGTATGCAAATTTGCTGTTTACGACGATCCACAAACGTACGCGTGGCCGTCGCATTCTCTTACGTCGTCTCTAGTCGGCTTTTTCCGGCGTATAGTTAAAGCTGTTTTTTTGCGGCGTATAGTTAGACTTGCCATGTTAAGTATGGCCGTCGCTCCCGCGTTTATTTAGAATTTTCTTATTTTTTTTGCGTAAGTCGTCCGTGAATCGGGATGGACGTAATTCACGTCTATGTTAAAAAAATTATGTCCTTGCGACATCATTTAGCGCAATGCACGGCGGGAAATTAAGGGATGGCGCATGCGCAGTTCATTCGGCGTGGGGACGCGCTTCATTTAAATGAAACACGCCCCCCTACTCGCCGATTTCAATAAGGCGCCGTTACGCCGCGAGAGATACACTACGCCGCCGTAACTTACGGCACGTATTCGTTGAGGATTCAAACCAAAAAAAGTAAGTTACGGTGGCGTAGCGTATCTTGGATACGCAGCGCCGGGGCAGATCTTTGTGAATCTGCCCCTAAATGTTTGCTTTTGGGTTTTATACTGCTTTAAAATGTTTTTTGACCAAAAATGTTTAAAGTATAACTAAAGGCAAAACTTTTTTTTAAGTTTTGGACACAGTGGACATGGATTATTAGGTCATTTTGTGGTCTGTGCCCACGTTAGGGGGATTCATCATCTCACTTTGTCCTGTTTACCGTTATCATCAAAAGTGAAAGCAGTGGCGGTGCGTCCATAGAGGATGCAGGAACGCCACCCCCTCTCTCCTGCAACACTCTATCACCAATAGATAGATAGGTTCATGCATTGTTTTTGGAAGGGCCTGATTAGAGCCGTCGGCTGTAATAGGCATCCTGATTAGAGCCGTGGGCTCTAATAGTCTTCCAAATTGGTAAACTGCAGGCGCAATGCTGTGCGTTTGCTGTTTACACATTGTTGTGTTAGGGAAGAAAATAAATGGCTTCCCTAACACTGACCCACCTCTCAGCCAATCAGGTGCACCAGGTCTGGTTACCTGTCACCTGATTGGCTGAAGCGTCAGGCGCTGTGATTGGATGCCTATCAGGCGTCCAATCATAGCAGAAGAGGACGGGAGAAGACATCTATGACAGCGCTGTAACCCAAGACAGGTAAGTGCCGGGTGGGGGGACACACTGGCAGCATTTGATGGGGCAAACTGGCTGCAATTGATGGAGCAAATTGATGGTGCACACTGGCGGCAATTGATGGTGCACACTGGCAGCAAATGATGGTGCACACTGGCGGCAATTGATGGTGCACACTGGCGGCAATTGATGGTGCACACTGGCGGCAATTGATGGTGCACACTGGCGGCAATTGATGGTGCACACTGGCGGCAATTGATGGTGCACACTGGCGGCAATTGATGGGGCGCACTGGTGGCAATTAATGGGGCGCACTGGTGGCAATTGATGGGGCGCACACTGGTGGCAATTGATGGGGCGCACACTGGTGGCAATTAATGGGGCACACACTGGCGGCAATTGATGGGCACAGTGGCTGTGTTTGGATTGGGCACAGTGGCTGTGTTTGATGGGCACAGTGGCTGCAATTGATGTGTTTTTTTTTTTCAGTTTGTTTGCACACCCCCCCTCCAAAAAAAAAAAATTGAGCACCAGCTGCCACTGAGTGAAAGTAAAATAAAATGCCACATTACAGAAAAGTAATAGAGGGGAAAGTGCCAATGGGGGCACTGGTTCTGGTGACCTGGAGATCCCCAAGGAATTCCCTTAATTTGCATGGATTTCCTCTTACTTCCTGTTTTGGCTTTGAGACAGGGAGTGAAGGGAAATTTCACCAATGGAACAGAGATGCCTATAGTTCTACTTTAACCACTTCATCCCCGGAAGAATTTACCCCCTTCCTTATCAGAGTCCTTTTTGTGATTCGGCACTGCACCGCTTTAACTGACATTTGCGCAGTCATATGACGTGGTACCCAAACAAAATTGACGTCCTTTTTTCCCCACAAATAGAGCTTTCTTTTGGTGGTATTTGATCACCTCTGCGTTTTTAATTTTTTGCACTATAAACAAAAAAAAAACAGCGACATTTTTGAAAAATAAGCAATATTTTGTAACTTTTTGCTATAATAAATATCCCCAATATATATATTAGGGCTGTGCAAATTTACTTTTAATTAATCGATTAATCTTTAATTTTTTTGATCGATCAAAATCTTTTTGATCGATTAAAATTATTTTGATTGGTACTCACCTCTCCGCTGGCTTCTGGGCCTTCAGGGAGTTCCGTCGGAGATCCAGTAACGTCACGGACACCGGCAGGGCTTGCCGTGTTCATCTGAAGGGCTCCTTTGCTGTGCCCTCATATCTGCATGCCGGCGGGACCTTACTATCTGCCACATGCAAGGGCCGTTACACTTCCCTCTATCAACCTGGGATTCTACAACCATCCACTAGGAGTTGTGATAGTTCCCTTCATGGGACATCTACATGCCGGCGAACTGATGTTAACCTCTCCTCATCTGGATTCAGCAGTGGTATCGTTGTACACATTTTTATACCAGTATCATACTTAGCTATATGTTTTTATGACTGCTTTTGGTATTACTCACACCATTTTTACAGTTTATGTAGCTACATCGATTTTATCTCCAGTGCAATATTTATTTTGTTACCCACTTGAAGACTATAAAAGTTTTAATGCTATTCCCATCGAGCGCTGCCTTTGGTGTTTTTTGTATCCTGCTATCCATTTTTCCAGTGGTCGGTAGCTGCACTGGGAATCAGCCTGCAAGGAGATCAGCTAAAAGTAGTTGGATCTGTATGTGCGTTATAATTAATCAAAATTAGTCGATTAATCGATTAAAAAAAAAAACGATTAATCGAACAGAAAAATTTTGATCAGTAACAGCCCTAATATATATATATATGATGAAACAAGAGAGGGAAAATGGCGCTGCTATTGGTGATCAGAGGGTCAAATACAAGAAATGTGGGTTCCCAAAGACACTGTATCTATGGCGGGTGACCTGTGATAGGGCTAAGGCCGGGTACTCACGACCAAACATGTATGGTGAAAGCGGTCCGTCGGACCGTTTCCACCATACATGTCTGCCAGAGGGCTTCTGTACGATGGTTGTACACACCATCGTACAGAAGTCCGCGCGTAAACAATACGCGGGGCGTGTCCGCGGTGTCGCCGCGTCGATGACGCGGTGTCGCCGCGACAATGACGCGGCGACGTGGGCGGCCCGCCTTTAAAATGCTTCCACGCATGCGTCGAAGTCATTCGACGCATGCGAGGGACGGCGGGCGCCTGGACATGTACGGTAGGTCTGTACTGACGACCGTACATGTCCGAGCGGGCAGAATTCCAGCGGACTGTTTTAAAACAAGTCCAGGAATATTTGTCTGCTGGGAAAAGGCCCGGCGGGCAAATGTTTGCTGGAATTCGGCCCGCTCGCGCCCACACACGACCAAACATGTCTGCTGAAACTGGCCTGCGGGCCAGTTTCAGCAGACATGTTTGCTCGTGAGTATGGGGCCTTAGTCCAATAGTGCATGGACACCCTATGAACACCCAAGGAGAAAAAAAGCTGGGGTGTGTGTAGGTTACCCTATTGCTGGTAAAAATGTGAAAGAATGTGTGCCAAATAGTGGCTAAGCCTGGACCACCAGCCTCCGTTGGTTTCCAGGTAACATGTGCGAAAAAAAAGGTATATGAAGAAAAAGTGGAAAAAAATGTATATTGAGAAATGTATTCCTATATGTGTGATCAGGATCCTGTGCAGGCCGGCAGGTGGCTGGATATGACTGTGAACGTGTGTGATCAATACTGTGTGACAAACACCCTAATATAACTGTAGGCTATTAGGTCCTATTGCTCCCAAGTGACCATGTGGCATCATCCAACGCTATAATAGTGCAAACAAACACAAAACATTTTTTTTTTAAATAAATTGATTGCTAGTAAAATAAAAAAAAAATAAGGAAAAATGTGTGCCAACTAATGGCTAAGACTAGACCAGCTGCCTCCGTTGGTTTCCAGGTAACATGTGCAAAGAAATTGATATATGATAAAAAGTGGAGGAAAATATATTGAGAAATAAATTCCTATAGGTGTGGTCAGGATCCTGTGCAGGCCAGCAGGTGGCTGGATATGGCTGTAACCGTGTGTGATCAATATTATGTGGAAAACATCCTAATATAATTATAGGCTAGTTAATTCCTATTGCCTCCCAAGTAACCATAAGGCATAATCCAGCGCTATAATAATGCAAACAAACACAAAAAATTTATAAAATTAATAGAGGTGCAAGTGAAAGGTCCAGGTAGTAATAACACAGATAATAGTAAAAAGCCTATTCGTAATCCTCAAGAGAATCTACTCCACAACTGTAACGACAGTAATGAGTGTATGTACACTACGGGTTCCATTAATCCATAATATTCTGGTAATGAAACTGACAAAGATAAATGGGCCAGAGGTCAGAATACACAGCTGCAATCACTGATAGGCTTTTGACAGATAGTGATGAAGTGACTTAGTGCGGGTCTCACGCAATGCAATAGTAGGTGACTTTTGTGCTCCCCCCTCATAGGTCCCCACTCACCAGATATAACTACCCCAGGTGGGGTGAAAGGCAGTTGGTGATGGTACCTTACTTCCTCTTGTTGCACAGTGCTCTCTATTCGATTCCAAACAGTGTCCGTCCTCCGTGCAGCTTCTCAGAGACAAAAAAGGGAGTGTCTCTGGCGGCGGTTGTGCAATGTGTCACTCGAATTAAAAAAATGAGATCCACATAGTGTAATATGTATAAAAAGGCTCCAAAGGATAATTTATTTAAATAAAAAATAAAAATGACATATAAGAAAAAACATCAGCTTGTGGTTCCAGTTGGCGCTGGGTCCCACCAGATAAAAACAAACAAAAGTAAACAGAGATACGCAGAGCTGGCCGCCTGTCCCAAGCAAGCTGGGGTTGGAAATGGCTAACAGCACCGCTGTTTTCCTTCACAACCCTCAGTATCAGCTGGTGGCGGCTGGGACGCATAGGTCAGCTGACGCGTTTCTTCATGTGACTTTCTCAAAGGTGATGCAAGCACTGTACATACGTAATCTTCTTATACACAGCGGCAGGTGTGTCCCTCCTCCCAGGGGAGGGATATGTTAATTTCAATTGGGCTGTGGGTTTGTTAGTACCCGTGGATAGGGTGATCCCCCCCTCCATTAACCTCCATATAAAAAAAATGTTTCCTCAGTTTAGGCCGATATGTATTCTTCTACATATTTTTAGTAAAAGAAAATCGCAATAAGCGTATATTGATTGGTTTGCATTATAGTAAACCTTTGGCGAAATTCTGCTCAGGATGTCACCGCCCGACCCACATAAGGGCCTTACGCTCCCCTTCTGGTACCATTGTCACTGTGCCCTCTGAGATCAGTACCCTCCTTACTACTTACTATACGACCCTTTAGACTCGGCTGCGGCGAAGACCATACTACCTCCTCTAACCTCTACTCAGCTAGACTCCCTAAATGCCCGCATCACTATAGATGACATACGTTTTACGATCAAATGCTGAATTCTACAAATTGACAATAGATTTTATCCCAGATACCCTACTTCAAGGTTTACAAGGTTATATGGGCAGAAGGCTCATACCTACCCTCTGGCTCCCAAGCACACATAAAACTTATAGCTAAAAAAAAGGAAAAGACCATCTATTACAGGGCTCCTACAGACCCATCTCTCTCATTAATGTAGTTGGAAAATCCTCTCTAAATTCATTGCATCATGGTTAGCCCAACTTCTCCCTTCAATTTTCCACCAGGCCCAGTCAGGATTTGTACCATAACGCTCGGCTACTCTGAATACACGCAAGGCTTTGCTAGCTCTTGAGCATGCTAAGACCTACACTGACCAGGATATTGTGATTTAATTTGATGCAGAAAAGGCTTTCGAAAACAAAACATTAACTTTTCCTGGTTATTCATGAAAGTCATGAAAGCCTTTGGCATGTCAGGCCCAATTCTCAACTTTATAAAAAAAAACTGTACACCTCTCCGTCAGCCCGCCTTGTCACCCCAGACTTTATGTCTTCGGACAT
This sequence comes from Rana temporaria, assembly GCF_905171775.1. Taxonomy (NCBI): domain Eukaryota; kingdom Metazoa; phylum Chordata; class Amphibia; order Anura; family Ranidae; genus Rana; species Rana temporaria. The sequence goes on along the minus strand of NC_053496.1, from coordinate 140,822,889 downwards.
CTCTCTCTCTAAGGGCACCAGGCAAGGATGTCCAATTTCCCCTCTTCTCTTTATTATCGCCATAGAACCGTTGTCTAGAATCTTGAATTCACCATTGGGGATTAGTGGGATCCCGAGTGGCAATCAAACTTTTCGCTCTGCCTTATAAGCTTATGACATTCCCTTTTGTTCTACCAACCCCTCCTCTGACATTTCCATGCTTCAGGAACAGTTTGCAAGCCTGTTCAGGCTTACAGGTTAATTTTGATAATAGAAAGAGTCTAGCCCTCAACCTGTCCATGTCCTCAGGATGGATTGACTCTTTCCTATTCATTGTAGCTGAACACTACATCACCTATCTAGGTATTCGCATAATCTTAATTACCCCCATTGATAGCAAATATTGTCCGGAAGCATGGGCATCCCTTCCCCTTTCGCTCTTTGGGAGATGTCACATCTTCAAAATGGTTTCATTCGCCAGATTACTTTACCCTCTGCAGACTCTCTCTCTTTTATTGAAACACTTGGATGTCCAAAAAAAGCATTCGTCCTTGCTTACTTTCCTGTGGTGTGGTAAAAAACACAGAATTGCACTTTAAAAACGATGTCTATGGAATAGCGAAGGTGGGGCAGGTTTGCCCAACCTTAGGCTTTATAATCTCTCGTTTGTTAAGGCAGGGAATCGACTGGCTAGCAAAGAAATTTTGTTGCACAAATTACATGCTGGAGGGCGCCCTCATGTCTCCATTCAATCTACAAGCCGTACTTCACTCCAAGTTACGCTCCCTACCTGCTTTTTTAAGATCCAACCTGCTAATTAGAGATACCACTATCGCTTGGAAAGAAGTACGGAGACTCCTCAGTTTGCTTTCCACCATTTCTCAAAACCTGCCCATATATGGCAATCCAATGTCCCCCCCCTTAGAACATAAAGCATTTGCCCAGTGGGCTGTCTATGCCCCTTCTACAACCTCGGAGGTCATGGACATTGCTCAAGGTAGCTTCAGGTCCTTCACTGATTTAGCTACGCAGTACACTCCTCCACTATCCCAGGCACTCCAGTACTACCAACTTACCAGTTATCTCAAAACCTACATCAGCCCATGCCAAAACCCCCCTTCAAGGTTCTTTCATTGATGCTATGATGAGCCGAGGTCACTGTTTAATATCAGAGGTTTATTCTCACCTTCTCACGCATCAAACCTCTAAATACCGAGTCGTGGAGAGAGACTCAATTCAAGATCGCTCACCGAGCTTGCTATCCTTTCTGTCACAATCCAACAGACTCTTCTCATTCCTCCTGCCCATGGTTTGCTATCTCCAAACCAACTCTATTCCTTTGGCTTTGGGACTGCCCAGCAACCTCCTCTTTCTGGAACCAGGTTTTAACATATATTGGGAAAAGCTATCAAATCACTGTACTTAAAGACCCCATGCTCTGTGTCTTCAGATGTGACACCTCAATGACTTCTCCACCAACCTCCACTCTTAAAAATCTCCCTCAATAGGCCCATATAGGTCTACTGGGAGAACGTAGGACCATAATGCAAGCATTGATCAAACCTTCCCTGCAACAATTGTTGGCAGTGAAGGAAGCGATTCGGACTTTGTCTTTTATTGAGAAGCTGGACACTATCACCCAAAACTACAAACCCAGGAGACTCTTCATCAACAGGTGGCGCTGCTACATGGATGCTCCTTTTCTATTGAGGAGATTTCCACTCATATATGAAGCCTTTCTGCTACACTGACTGGTATCTACGAGCAGGTCTGACTAACTCACAGAGCAAACTTAAAATATGAGACTCCCCCGAGTCTTAGGTCCCCACTCCTACCCCCCTTTAGACATTCCAAACCTTAGTATTTTGTTTATTAAATGTTTGTCTCATTTTTCTGGTTGCCAACTTATGCGCTTCCACTCCTCAGGTCCTATTGGTAGATCCTGTTTCTTTGTATTTATCCTAGGATAGTGATTATTCTTTTGTGTGACATATTTCGGCCTAGGGTAGGAAAATGTGTTCATATGCATCTGTTTATTTTGTACGGCGAAAGCGTTATGCTCAATCTGAAACCTTCGCTTAATCATTGTACTGTTGTCTTTTCTCATAAAATAAATAAACATTATAAGAAAACAGAATGCAAGGTTCAGAAGTGCATTACACTCAGAATGCTGGGATCAGGAGTATGTTACACTCAGAATGCAGTGATCGGGAGTGCGTTGAGCTCAGAATGTAGGGATCAGGACTCAGGAGTGCGTTGCGCTCAGAATGCAGGGTCAAGGAGTGCGTTGCGCTCAGAATGCAGGGTCAAGGAGTGCGTTGCATTAACCTTTGCTCATTTTAAAGTATTATATACAAGTTATTGCCATATAAAGTGTTTGGGGATCTGGGTCTTGCCCAGGGGACATGTATCAATGTTGTTCTTTTGGGAGCAGTGTTTTTAATAATGCTTAAAGTGAAACAATAAAAATAAAATATTCCTTTAAATTTCATTCCTGGGGGGCGTCAATAGTATGCCTGTAAAGTGGCAAATTTTTCCTGTGTTTAGAACATTAATACAGCAAAATGAAATTTCTAAGGGAAAAAAAGTAATTTAAAACTAATCGCGGCTGTAATGAATTGTCTGGTCTCGGCAATATACATAAAACTAATTGAAATAAAAACGGCATGGGTTCCCCCCAGTCCATTACCAGGCCCTTTGGGTCTGGTATGAATATTAAAGGTGAACCCCGAACCAAAAATGTAAAAAAAACTGTGTGGGGGTCCCCCCAAAATCCATACCAGGCCCTTCAGGGCTGGTATGAATATTAAGGGAAACCCTGCGCTACACTAAAAAAAAATGGCGTAGGGGTCCCCCAGAATCCATACCAGACCTTTATCTGAGCATGAAACCTGGCAGGCCGCAGAGAAAGAGGAGGGTACGAGAGAGCCCCCCCGCACCGTACCAGGCCACATGCCCTCAACATGGGGAAGGGTGTTTTGGGGTCTGACTCCCAAAGCACCTCATCCCCACAACCCTTGCCCCATAGTTATGGGGGTCTGCGGGTGGGGGCTTATCGGAATCTGGAAGCCCCCTTTAACAAGGATATCCCGCCCCCATGTGAATTGGTACCCCTACCATTTCACCAAAAAATTGTAAAAAATTGTAAAAAAAGACAAGAGACAGCTTGGGACATGTCCTTTATTAAAAATAAAAATAAAAAATGTCCAGCGATGTAAATCCACTTCGCCCGACTGAAAAAAAAAAAACACAACAGTTCCGCCTCCATGGGAGGCTCCCGCCGAGTGACGCTTCTCCCGCCGGTAACAGCTGTTATATAGCTGAGGGCGGGGCCACCCGGTGACATAAACGGGTGACCTCGCCCCCTCTGACGCCACCTGATGTCAGAGAGGGGCGTGGTCCCAAGCTGTCTCTTTTACCATTTTTGACACTTTTTTGTGAAATGGCAGGGGTATAATGTATCCGTTACCAATTCACATGGGGGGGCCGGGATCTGGGGGTTCCCTTGTTAAAGGGGGCTTCCAGATTCCGATAAGCCCCCTGCCTGCACACTCGGCCAACCCAAGACACTGCCAGAGCACAGCTCTGTAGACCTGACTTCTGTAATCTATAAGCTATGTTGCTCATAGCACAGTCCTGATGACTGTACAGCCGCATGCTATGTTTGTTACAAAGTTCTGAGAACTGCACTGTATACACAAAGTTATGTTACGTAATATTGACAATTGCACTCCATACGCTAATACAGTATGTTGGAAATTACATGTTCTGACAACTGCACTTCACACATTATATTGAATTTTACATAGATCCTATCTATTCTGTACAAAAATTCCTACTGCAGCAATCTGTAAACCATCCTGAACATTACATTTTCCTTATTAAGGTGCAGTGGCGGCTGGTGGTATATATTTTTTGGGGCGGGGCGGAAAAAAATCCTCCTGCCGCCATGGGCCCACCCTTTTTTGAAGCCTATTAGAGCATCTGGCTCTAATCACATGCTTCTAAAAAAAAACAACCCCATGGAATCCATACGGCTGGTGCCCCACTTGTAGATTAGGGAGCCGGAAACATTGATTAGGTGTTAATTGTCTCAATAGTTGTTGGTTGTAAATCAGTCCCCAATTATATTAATGAAGTGTTTCTTTAATCACTTCAAGAGCAGACTATTTCAATCCCTTCCTGCCCATGACATTTTAGATTTGATTGCTGTAACAATTTAAATGACAATTACCCAGCAACACTGTACCCAATTATTATTTTTTTGCTATATACAGTTGAAATAAAAAGTATGTGAACCCTTTTGGAATGATATGGATTTCTGCACAAATTGGTCATAAAATGTGATCTGATCTTCATCTAAGTCACAACAATAGACAATCACAGTCTGCTTAACCTGCCTGGCGGTATTCCCGAGTCTGACTCGGGGTTCGATTTTCATGCTGCGAGCGGTAACCCTGAGTCAGACTCGGGCTCGCCTCGCTGCATCCACAGGGAGTGTTTACTTACCTTGTCCCTGGATCCAGCGATGCCACCGCACTGTGTGAGCGAGCGGGACCTCGCTCGATTCACACAGCGTCCTCCTGTGCCGCCGATCTCCGTTCCCTGCGACGTTACGACGCACGGGAGCGGAGAACGGCGCCAAATTCAAAAACGTAAACAAACACATTACATACAGTATACTGTAATCTTATAGATTACAGTACTGTATGTAAAAAATACACACCCCCCTTGTCCCTAGTGGTCTGCCCAGTGCCCTACATGTACTTTTATATAATAAAAACCTTTCTTTCTCCCTGCAAACTGTAGATTGTCCATAGCAACCAAAAGTGTCCCTTTATGTCAAAAATAGTTTTAGAGCAGCTAAAAAACAGCGATAATAAATTATAATCACTTGCAGAATTGTGCGATAGCGATTTGTGGGGAAATTCGTCATAAAAAAATAAAAAAAATGACAGCAACAATTCTGCAACTGAGCAAATTTCAGTGATTTTGATTTGATTACATTATTGAATAATTTTTATTATAATTATATCAGCCCTCAAAATTTCCACTCGCCTACTAGCATTTGGCGAGTGGATTTAAGCTGGGGGCGAGTGATGACAGGGCTGCATGACCAATCTCCCTCCAATCTGTGCCTACACTTAGAGTCCCGATGAGATTGGCGGCCAAAGAGGAAAGGTGCATGCTCGGCAAAAGTAGTCTGGTGAACCGCGCACAGGCAGAGCAGTACACAGGTGCTCTACTTACAATTCTCATTAAGCCATGGGACCCAACAGTATGACCTCTCTGAGCCTGCCCCCCTCCCCCGGGGCCCCGACCAATGTAGCTGGAGAGCAAAAAGTAATGAGTGAGGTGCAGGATTGCAAAAATTACCACTCCGGTGCAGCGCTCACTGAAAGTTGCCCTGACATGAGAGCGGCAGCCTTCTAGTTTGTGCAGTTTTCTTCTCCTTGTGCTCTATGTAAGTGTTCAGCAGTTTAGCCTGAGCACTGTGAACAGACTGGTCTCAATGTGTGCTGTGCGCTGTCAGTGTGCGCTGTGCTATGGTGTCAATGGCTGTGCAGTTGTGTGGATCTCAGCGCTGGATTGTACTCCCTCCCGCTGTGCTGCAGCTCCTCTCCTCTCTGCCAGCCTGAATAAAAGGGGGAAGTGGGGACATGCAAGCGTGGAGCCGCACACACAGGCTCCTGATGATGAGATGAATGGGAGAGAGAGAGAGGATGGATGGGAGTTGCAGAGGAGACAGCAAGAGAATGGGGAAGAGACCCAGTTCTAGTGCCCTGTCCCTCTGGTCTGCCCCCAGTGCTCTGTCCCTCTGGTCTGCCCCCAGTGCCCTGTCCCTCTGGCCTGCCCCCAGTGCCCTGTCCCTCTGGCCTGCCCCCAGTGCCCTGTCCCTCTGGTCTGCCCCCAGTGCCCTGTCCCATTTTTTTAAAGTTGTTGTTGGTAATATTTAATTTTGTAACTTGATTCTGCATAAAACATTGTCATTCCATAAGTTAATCTACGAGGGCGTGTTTACGGGTGCAATTAGGCGCAGGGCAGTGTATGAATTAGGTGGGGCAACTGGTGGCGAGTAACTCTTGAGGCCTGGCTAGTAGCTCAGGACTTAAAATTTTGAGCCCTGATTATATTATTATTTGTTATAATTATTTATAATTATTTATTATATTATAATTTATAATTTTGTTTTTAAAAAAATGTCATACCCGTGATGCCTATTAGAATTTTGTTTGGTCAGATTTAAGTGAGTTATTTCTAAACATTACAGGCCTACAATATAAAACGCCAAATTTTCTTGCAAATAATGGTACCGCTTTCATCACCTTTTTTCTGAAAGAATCATACCGCCAGGGAGGTTAAACTAATAACACACAAAGAATTAAATGTTACCATATTTTTATTGAACACACCATGTAAACATTCACAGTGCAGGTGTAAAAAGTATGTGAACCCTTGGATTTAATAACTTGTTGAACCTCCTTTGGCAGCAATAACTTCAACCAAACGTTTCCTGTAGTTGCAGATCAGACGTGCACAACGGTCATAAGTAATTATTGACCATTCCTCTTAACAGAACTGTTTCAGTTCAGCAATATTCTTGGGATATCTGGTGTGAATCGCTTTCTTGAGGTCATGCCACAGCATCTCAATCGGGTTGAGGTCAGGACTCTGACTGGGCCACTCCAGAAGGCGTTTTTTCTTCTGTTTAAGCCATTCTGTTGTTGATTTACTTCTATGCTTTGGGTCGTTGTCCTGTTGCAACACCCATCTTCTGTTGAGCTTCAGCTGGTGGACAGATGGCTTTAAGTTCTCCTGCAAAATGCCTTGATAAACTTGGGAATTCATTTTTCTTTTGATGATAGCAATCCATCCAGGCCCTGATGCAGCAAAGCAGCCCCAAACCATGATGCTCCCACCACCATACTTCACAGTTGGGATGATGTTTTGATGTTGGTGTGCTGTGCCTCTTTTTCTCCACACATAGTGTTGTGTGTTTCTTCCAAACAACTCAACTTTGGTTTCATCTGTCCACAGTATATTTTGCCAGTACTGCTGTGGAACATCCAGGTGCTCTTGTGCAAACTGTAAACGTGCAGTAATGTTTTTTTTGGACAGCAGTGGCTTCCTCTGTGGTATCCTCCCATGAAATCCATTCTTGTTTAGTGTTTTACATATCGTAGATTTGCTAATAGGGATGTTAGCATATGCCAGAGACTTTTGTAAGTCTTTAGCTGATACTCTAGGATTCTTCTTCACCTTATTGAGCAGTCTGCGCTGTGCTCTTGCAGTCATCTTTACAGGACGGCCACTCCTAGGGAGAGTAGTAGCAGTACTGAAATTTCTCCATTTATAGACAATTTGTCTTACCATGGACTGATGAACAGCAAGGCTTTTGGAGATACTTTTATAACCCTTTCCAGCTTTATGCAAGTCAACAATTCTTAATAGTAGATCTTCTAAGAGCTCTTTTGTGCGAGGCATCATTCACATCAGGCAATGTTTCTTGTGAAAAGCAAACCCAGAATGGGTGTGTGTTTTTTATAGGGCAGAACAGCTGTAACCAACACCTCCAATCTCATCTCATTAATTGCAGTGAGGTGTCAACCAACAGGAGTCAAATTAGCTCTTGGAGATGTCATTAGTCTAGGGGTTCATATACTTTTTCCACCTGCACTGTGAATGTTTACAGGGTGCATTCAATAAAAACATGGCAACATTTAATTTTTGTGTGTTATTAGTTTAAGCAGACTGTGATTGTCTATTGTTGTGACTAAGGCCCCGTACACACGAGAGGATCGATCTGCTGAAATTGATCCGCGGACCGGTTTCAGCGGATAGATCCCCTGGTGTGTACAATCCAGCGGATATTTTTCCGCGGATTTTTTCCCCCGGGGATAGATTTCCAGTGGATCAAAATCTCTTAACATGCTAAGAAATCGATCCGCTGGAATCCAGTCCAACGGATTGATCCGCTGGTCTGTACAGACTCACCGGATCAATCCGTCCGAATCCATCCCCCGCATGCGTCGTAATGATTCGACGCATGCGTGGAAGTCCTTATATCACAGCGTCACGCACGTTGCCGCGTCATCATCGCGGCGACGGCGCGACGCGTCACCGCGGACGGAATTCCACTGGGATTTTGATCTCATGGTTAGTACAACCATGAGATCAAAATCCGCCAGAGGATTTATCGGCGGAAACGGACCTCCGGACCGTTTCTGCGGAAAAATCCTCTTGTGTGTACTAGGCCTTAGATGAAGATCAGATCACATTTTATGACCAATTTGTGCAGAAATCCATATCATTCTAAAGGGGTTCACATACTTTTTATTGCAACTGTAGAAAGTAAAAAAGAACAAAAATCTTAGTTTCTATTATAAAATTTTGCAAATAAATTTGTCTTCATAAGGTTAGGCCAACATGTATTCTGCTATATTTCTTTGGTAAAAATAATTCAAATCAGTGTATATTATTTAGTCTATGTGAAAGTTAATCTACAAACTATGGTACATATAATTAAAAACTGATCAGTCCTGGTGTTCTGACTGCCCATCTCATTTCATGAGGCCCTAAAAGGCCAGAACAGTACAAATACCCCCCAAATAACCATTTTTGGAATATAGACAGTTCAAAGCATTAAGTAAGAGGCATGGTGAGTTTTTTCACACACTTTTTAGAATTTTATTTTTTTCACAAAGTTGTATTTTAAGAACTTCTTTCTCACGCACAGCATAGGCATACTTACAATTACACCCCAAAAACGTGTGTGTGTGTGTGCGTGTGACATTTTCAGCTGATTGCTGTGACAGAAGAGACTTCACAGGCTGTAGCATTGCAGCCTGTGTTTACATGTGTGATTGGTCAGTGATCCGCTATGTCAGAGGAACACATCAATCATAGATTGTGCCTCTGTGTAGCCTCAGGGATGCACACAAGCGTTCAGACCAGGAGGACGATCAGCTCTGTGTCAATATTTTTTTTTCTGAAAATGATCCTGAGCATGTGCATATATGAGACTGTAGCTTGTGGCACAGTAACCAAGGCATCTTTTGTGGATACGAGAGACCTGTGTACAGTGCGATAACCATTCCTTTATTAGACCACTTCTACTTCTAGGCGTGATATAGCCCCACCTAGCAGTAGAAGTGGTCTAATAAGGAATGGTTATCACACTGTACAGGTTGGTTATATCCACAAAATATGCCTTGGTTACTGTTCCTAGGTTGGATTAGTTTTCACAATCTTAGCAACATGCATGTCTGCAGAGTTTCATAATTAAGAAGTAACAATTATGCACTAATAGTTTCACAATTTTAATCAGGATTCCCCCTGAAGTACTCACCTTTCAGAGATGCTACATGTGACAGCGCTTGAGCATAGCTGGCAGTGTTTAGGATTGCTCCAGGAAGACAAGAAGGAAAGAATGATGCTGCTGGAGCCACCGCCCTGTCATGACTTAGACACCTATGTGCAAACAGGATACATAAAGATGTGTTAACACGGTACAGCTTCAAGGATTCAGGTAATCATATTCATGCAAACAGAACTTCATAATGTTACTCGGTTACAATCTGCAAGGAAAACCTTAAAAAGCAGAGTTTAGTGAATGGGGTACACCTAAACAGAGCCAAAACATGGGGAAAAGTGGTTGTAAAGGCAGAATTTTTTTATCTTATTGCATTTTATGCAATAAGATAAAAAGCCTTCTGTGTGTAGCAGCCCCCCCTCCCCCCAATACTTGCCTGAGCCACATCTCTATCCAGCGTTATGCACGAGTGCCTCAGCCATCGGGACTCTACCTCCTGATTGACTGAGACACACAGCGGCACCATTGGCTCCCGCTTCTGTTAATCAAAGTCAGTTAGCCAATCAGGAGATAGGGGGGGGGGGCGAACCGTGGCTCAGTGTCTGAATGGACACATGGACTTGTGGCTAGGCTCGGGTGCCCCCAAGGCAATCTGCTTGCTGTGGGGGCATTTGACAGGAGGGAGGGGCCAGGAGAGTTGGTCCGAGAAGAGGAGAATCGAGGCTGCTCTGTACAAAACCACTGTATAGAGCAAGCAAGTATAACATGTTTATTATTTTTAAAGGAAAAAAAAAAAACAAGACTTTAGTATAACTTTAAGTTGGCTCTTTTGAAATGTAGTCTTCTTGTCCTAACCTCATGTCTCATTTTCCTGTAATTTATGGCAAATTTAATTACTCAGTGAACACTGTTTCCCATGTTGTCCCTTATTTCCACATATGCAATCAGCTCTGTAGGTCTAGCAAAGCATTCATTCTAGTTTGGGGCTCCACCATCTGGCTCATAAAATTGTCCTGCATTACATTCAAGAAATGAGTGCCTAGTCCCATCTAAAAAATCTGTATTTGTACAGTTGAAGTCCTCTGTGATTTTAATATTGCCCTGCCTCTCCGCCATGTGCAGGGAGATGGGTCTCTTCCTCATACTTAATGTTTGGGGGCCTATCGCCTGCGTCCACAATTAATTTACCATTTGTTTCATCCCTTTGAAGCTCTAGACACAAAGACTCCGCTTCATCACTTGCCCAGGTAGCAATGACTGTCCTCCTATTCACTATCAAATCACTCTTAAGTTTAAAAGAGAAAAAAAAAAAGTTTTCTTAATTTACGTGGTTAAATGATTGAGGCTAGCAAGGCTTCACCTCACTCACTAAGTTAGATGAAAATTCACTTTACAAAGTTAAAATTCACTTAACTTAGCAAATGCATTGAAGCTGTGCTGATTTTGTACATCCAGTCATATTTATGCAAAAATCCTGTTTAATTGTCTTTGGGTACTTACATTAGCTAAGCTCCCCTCATTTAATAAATAACCCCTTTGTATTCAGTTATTGTAGACAAATTGTACAAATTGTGGATTACGAAAGTGATGATGGTAGAAGTTTTTTTCCAGCATGCTGGATTATCCCATGTTGGCAATCCTCTACTATTCCCTTTTTCAAATAAAGAAAACAGTTGATTTGGGGGTTAAACTATATCTATCATTGCAAACTATTGGGGGCGATTCTCATGATAGCACTTGGAACTCTTATCACTTTGGGACAAACTCTATAAACTCTTCATCTGTCTTTGCCTTAATTTTTACAGACACTTTGGTGTCATACTGATTCATATTCTTTTCCCACATGAGAAATGTCATAAGATATATCAATTACCTCTGCTGTGCATCCAAACTTTCTTTTTTTGCCCTGGCAGGTTCCCCAGTAGGGGGAGAATTAAGGTTTCTTGAGGGGGAAGTCAATTCAGCTGCACCTTCTTTTGATCCATCCTGCTCACTGCCTCTCTCGGTTTTCCTCCACTTAGCCCTGCGATTCTGAAACCACACCTTTTAGAAAAACAGAAAACAATAGTAGAATATATGTTGTAAAGTACGATAGAACAGGGAAAATATTAGTTTTAACCACAATACTCTTTCAGGTCTGTCTTCTTCAACTTTCCGTCTATTCATCAACACTGAGGCTCTATTCACACCTACATTTTTGTGTATTTTGGTTTGTCAAATTGAGAGCAATCCATTCATTTAAATTAGTAAACCTATACATGAAAATTGTACCAAAGAAGTACAAGCACTTTTTTTTTTTTTATTGAGCTACACCAAAACACATGCCACTTTGATAGTTTTATAGTTTATAATGTTGAATAAAGACACCAGACATCCAGTTCAACGTGTATGTTCATGCTCCTGTAATTTTCAACACTTGTGTACACCACTAAAAAACATATCTACATTTTTTTTTATTCTATGTACACTGCCCACTGACATAACCGCCAACTGTGGAAGGGAAATCCACATCCATGCCACTCAAATGCCACGTACACACGATCGAAAATTTTCTGACAACAAATGTTCAATGGGAGCTTGTTGCCGGAAATTCCGACCATGTGTAGGCTCCATCGGACATTTGCTGTCAGAATTTCCGACAACAAAAATTTGAAAGCTGGTTCTCAAATTTTCCGAAACAAGTTTTGTTGTTGAAAATTCCGATCGTGTGTACATAATTCCGACACACAATTCCACGCATTCTCAGAATCAAGCAGAAGAGCCGCACTGGCTATTAAACTTCAGTTTGCTTGGCTCGTCGTACGTATTGTACGTCACCGCATTCTTGACGTTCGGAATTTTCGACAACATTTGTGTGACCGTGTGTATGCAAGACAAGTTTGAGCCAAGATTCCGTCCGTCGGAAAAAAATCCACGGTTTTGTTGTTGGAATGGCTGATCGTGTGTACGCGGCATTAACAGTAAACCTCTTACGCAGTTCAAGATTAGACTACCTCTCGTCCACCTTCATTGTATTACCACATGTCTTCTTTAGAGACCAACGTTTAAATAGCTTTCTCCCAATGATAGTCACCATTTAAAGATTTGTAAATTTTAAACCCTAGCCTATCTAAAGTGTCTCTTCCCCAGGGAGAATACGTTTAATGTTTGTAGCCATTCCTCATAACTGAGGTCCTCTAGCCACCTTATTAGTTTTGTTGCCCTTCTCTGGGCTTTCTCCAATTCACAGACATATTTCCTGAGGATTAGTGACCAAAACTAGACCACATACTTAAGATATGGCTGAACTAGTGTTTTATAAAGTGGTAAATTTATAGTTTTGTTGTTTGCTTTAAATACGCTTTTTAATGCATGATAATATTCTGTTAGCCTTTCTAGCTGCAGCTTGGCATTGCATGCTGTCTGTCATCTACTAGGACCCCCAGATCCTTTTCCATCATTAATTCCTCATTGGGTTCTCCCCATAGCAGGTAACTTGCATGCATATTTTTAGCTCCCTATAGCATTTCTTTGTTCAATATTAAATCTCCTCTGCCATATACGTAGTTGCCCACATCAATTCGAAGCACAAGCCCATTTTGGTTTATCCTAGGTCCAGTGATACAATGGATGAACTTTTTCCAGGACAGTCAAATATAGAACTAGCAATTAGACCATATATGTAGGTGGGAAGGTATGTTGCCACAGGTTTCTTGTTTCCAGGCCGTGGAACAGAGCTTTGACTTCAGGCATCTATCCCTGTCTGCAGCAGGCCATGCCCCTTATTATGCATATGTTTTACAGGTACGTCCTACGGTTCTAAAGAAATACTGACATGGGGCCTGGACGACCGCCATTTTATCTGGTGGGGGTTTTCTGTCCTGGTAGGAGGAGCTCTAGGTCTCATGGCTGTCCTGGAAGACTCCCAGAAAAGGAGTTACTGGTAAGTCTAACTCAGCTTTTTCATTCCTTGCTCTCTTAACCACTTAAGACCCGGACCAATATGCAGGTTAACCCCCCTTACTGGTATTCCCAAATCTGGCTCGGGGTGGAATTTCAGGACCAAAAGCTGTAACCCCGAGCCAGACTCGGGACTGCCTTGCAGTGTCCACAGACAGAGTTACTTACCTTGTCCCTGGATCCTGCGATGCCTCCCCGCTGTGTGATCGAGCGGGTGTCCTCCTCGCTCGATTCACAGTGCCGAGTGCCGCCGAGCTCCGTTCCCTGCGACGTTACGACGCACGGGGGCAGAGATCGGCGCCAAATTTAAAAAAGTAAATATAACACAATACATACAGTATACTGTAATGTTATAGATTACAGTACTGTATGAAAAAAAATACACACCCCCTTTGTCCCTAGTGGTCTTCCCAGTGTCCTACATGCACTTTTATATAATAAAAACTGTTTCTCCCTGGAAACTGGAGATTGTCTATAGCAACCAAAAAGTGTCCCTTTATGTCAAAAGTGGTTTTAGACCAGCTAGAAAACAGCGATAATAAATTAGAATCACTTGCAGAATTGAGCGATAGTGATTTGTGGGAAAATTCGTCATCAAAAAATTTAAAGTAATAATTTTTATTATTATTATATTATTTGTTATAATTATTTATATGTATTTATTATATTCTAATTTATGATTTTGTGTTTCAAATTTTATTATACCCGGGATGTCAACTAGACTCTTGTTTGGACAGATTTAAGTGAGTTATTCCTAAGAATTGCAGGCCTACAATATAAAATGCCAAATTTCCATGCAAAGTAATGGTACCGCTTTCAGCACCTAAAATCTGAAAAATCATACCAGGGAGGTTAAAGACTTGGCCCCTTTTTGCGATTCGGCACTGCGTCACTTTAACTGACAATTGCGCGGTCGTGCGACATGGCTCCCAACCAAATTTGGCGTCCTTTTTTTTCCCACAAATAGAGCTTTATTTTGGTGGTATTTAATCACCTCTGCGGTTTTTATTTTTTGCGCTATAAACAAAAATAGAGCGACAATTTTTAAAAAAATCTATATTTTTTACTTTTTGCTATAATAAATATCCCCAAAAAATATATAAAAAAACATTTTTTTTCCTCAGTTTAGGCCTATACGTATTCTTCTACTTATGTTTGGTAAATAAAAGCGCAATAAGCGTTTATTGATTGGTTTGCGCAAAAATTATAGCGACTACAAAATAGGGGATAGTTTTATGGCATTTTTATTAATATTTTTTTTTTTTACTAGTAATGGCGGCGATTAGGATTTTTTTCATGACTGCGACATTATGGCAGACACATCGGACACATTTGACACATTTTTGGGACCATTGTCATTTTCACAGCGAAAAGTGCTATAAAAATGCACTGATTACTGTGAAAATGACAATGGCAGTGTAGGGGGTGCTACGGGGTTAAGTGTGCCCTAAGGGAGTGATTCTTACTATAGGGGCCGTGGCTGGACCTGTGACGTCACTGATTGTCGTTCCCTATAACAGGGAACAGACGATCAGTGACACTGCCACAGAGAAGAACGGGGAAGGTGTGTTTACACTCACCTCTTCCCGTTCTTCAGCTTCTGTGACCGATCACGGGACACTGGCGGCGATTGGGTCCCGCGTGCGCGGTCACAGAGCTTCGTACCGAGTTGCAAGCGCGTGCCGGCGGGCTCTTAAAGGCGATGTACCTGTACGTGCCTGTGCCCAGCCGTGCCATTCTGCCGACGTATATCGGCATTAGGCGGTCCATACGTGGTTAAGCTCTTGCTTTTCCATCTGGCATTGTAATTCCCTTTTTAAGGTGTAATGTCCAGGGGCCTGATATCCATTCCTAGTGTTAATTACTGTAGTCAATTGCAACAGAGGAAAACATTTGAAATCACTAAATTCGGAGGAAAATATTATGGAATCATGAAAAAAAAAAACACACAATACAGTACATCACTAGTACTTTGTTGCACCATCTCTGGCTTTTATAACAGCCTGAATTCTCTAAGGCATGGATTTAACTATCGACAAACAGTATTCTACATCAATTTGGCACCAACTTTCTCTTATTGCAGTTGCCAGAACAGCTTTGCAGGTTGGAGCCTTGTCATGGACCATTTTCTTTCATTTCCACCATAGATTTTCAATTGGATTCAGGTACGAGTTATGTGATTGATATTATATTTTTCTTGAAGGAACGTTTTCACAGCTTTTTCCCTATTGCAAGATGCATTATCATCCTGAAAAATGATGTCATAACCAAACATCCTTTCAATTGATGGAATAAGAAAAGTGTCCACAAATTTCAATATAAACTTGTGCATTTAGTGAAGATTTATTGACTTATTTCCCCCGTACCTTTACCTGACATGCAACCCCATATCAAGGATTGTGGAAATTTGCATGTTTTTTTCAGGCAGTCGTCTTCATACATTTTATTGGAAAGGCACCGAATAAAAGTTCCAGCATCATCACCCTGCCCTATGCAGATTTGTGATTCATCACTGAATATCACTTTCATCCAGTCATCCACAGTCTATGATTGCTTTTCTTTAGCCCACTGTAACCTTGTTTTTTTTGTTTTAGGTGTTCATGATGGATTTCCTGTTTCTTTTCTGCATGTAAATCCCATTTCCTTTAAGCAATGTCTTACATTTCGGTCATAGACATTGGGCCAGATCCACATACCTCGGCGTAAATATAAGCAGGCGTAGCGTATCTCAGATACACTACGCCGCCGCAACTTAGTGCGGAGGTTCCTTATCCACAAAAAAATTGCGCCTTAAGTTACGGCTGCGTAGTGTAAATGTGTCGGCGTAAAGGCGTGGAATTCAAATGACAAAGATGTGGGCGTGTTTTATGTTATCTCAACTTGACCCCACGTAAATGACGTTTTTTTTAACGCATGCTCGAAATCACGTTGCAAATAGTCAATGCTTTCGACGTGAACGTAATTTACGCAAAGCTCTATTCGAGAACGTTTTACTCAAACGGCGTAAACGACGGAAAATTCTACGCTGGCCCGACGTCCATACTTAACATTGCGTACGCCTCATAGACCCAGGGGTAATGTTACGCCGAAAAAAGCCTTACGTAAACAACGTAAAAAAATGTGCCGGCCGGACGTACATTCTGAGAATTGGCGTATCTAGCTAATTTGCATACTCTACGCCGAAATCAACGGAAGCGCCACCTAGCGGCCAGAGTAAATATGCACCTAAGATCCGACGGCGTACTAAGACGTACGTCAGTCGGATCTAGCCCCCATTCAGGTATATCTTGTTTTGTGGATACAAAACAAAGATACGCCGGAGCATCCTAGAAGTTACGCGGCGTATCAATAGATACGCCAACGTAACTTCTTTATGGATCTGGCCCATTGACTGCAGTTTGAGTTTCTAACCATTTGTTCCTCATTTGTTTTGTTGTGCATTTTCTGTTTTCAAGGCATATTGCTTTAAGTTTTCTATCTTGACATTTTTGATGTCTTCCTTGGTCTACCAGTACGCTTCCCTTTAACAACCTTCCCGTTTGATTTGTACTTGGTCCAGATTTTAAACACAGCTGACTGGGAACAACCAACATATTCTGCAATATTCCGTAAATGATTAACCTTCTAGAAGAAGTTTTATAATCCTCTTTGTTTCAATTGACGTCTCTTGTGTTTGAGCCACAATTAATGTCAATCAGGATGGTGCAACAGCTCACCAAGGTGTGCAAGCACTCTTTTTTAACTGCAGACTAATTAGCAGGTGTACATTGTGATTCCATAATATTTTCCTCAGAATTGAGTGATTCCATATTTTTCCTCTGCTTGATCTGCAATAACGGTTGAAATTGACTACAGTTTTCTTTATTTATTTTTTTATGTGCTTCTTAAAGCCAGAAGGTTGGAATGTTAAATAAACATTGTTTTGGAGGCATGTCTTTGATTCGTTTTTTTTTCTACACAATTAAACAATTGAATGAACATTTTCTAAGAGCAGTGATTCCATACTTTTACCAGGGGTTGTAGTTGGAGTGTCTTCTGAAAAACTCAGAAGCCTCTTTAACAAGCATTGCATCCTTGTGTCTTTCAAGCCCAGCATTAGGCCCCGTACACACGGCCGAGGAACTCGACGTGCCAAACACATCGAGTTCCTCGGCCAGTTCAGCACTGAAGCCGCCGAGGAGCTCGGCGGGACGAGAGCTCCCATAGAACAACGAGGAAATAGAGAACATGTTCTGTATTTCCTCGTCGAGCTCCTCGTCGGCTTCCGCGGCCGAAAGTGTACACACGACCAGTTTCCTCGGCAGAATTCAGCCAGAAACTCGGTCGGAAGCTGAATTCTGCCGAGGAAACTGGTCGTGTGTACGGGGCCTTACACTGAGACAAAAGCTTGGTCGTCCTAAAGACCCCAAACACCCAAGCACAAGGAAAATAACTTGGTAGCAGCCCAAGCACGTTAAATGGCTCACTGCCACCAAGGGCTCAAGTCCTGTGGGAACGCGTGGGAACGGAGTTCCTGCACTTTTTTCACAGCAGGAACTCAGTTCCCTTTGAGGGACTAGAGCGGACTAGAGCAGCCGAGAGCAGCCGAGCCGCCCGAGCCAATCCTTCACTAAGCGGCGATGCCCAGCTCGAGTCACTGTCAGGGGCAGGCGAACCTTAGTAATCCTTTATGTTACTGGCCGCTTCCTGTATATGGATTCATCGGGTAGTGTGCGGGTATTCCGTCACTTCCTTGATGCCGCAATGTCTCCTGGGAGCTTTTGTCATTGTTCCCAGGAGACATTGCGGAGGTCTGCCGCGAGTTATCACGACATTTAGAAAGAACTTGCTTCTTTCTAAATCCTGTGAAGCGGCCAGTAACATAAAGGATTACTAAGGTACAGTGGATCGAAAAAAAAAACATGCGGTTTAGTAATTATGCATATGAGCGTATAATTTTTTTTTTTTTTTTTGGTGGGGGAGTGGATCTTGGGTGGGAGTTCCCACACTTTTTTCCCCAGTACTTGACCCCTGCTGCCACCTTTCCCCAACACGCCCCCACCATCACTCACTCACAGACCATCAGTCTGCCACCTGTAAGAGCTGACAGCAATAATGGAATTATGCAACTGGAATAGAGTGGTTCTACAACGTTTACACATCATATTTTGTTCTTGGACAGTCAACATTTAGGCCTGGTTCACACCTATGCTTTTAAGGCGTTTTTCAGAAATGCACTACAGTCCATTTAACATGGTTTCCTATGGGACACGTTCACATCTATGCTCTTTGAAAAGGGTCAGGGACTTTTTTCCTGCAGCAGATTTGTGTTTTACTTGTAATTGACCCTCACCAAAAATGCAAGTGTGTTTTTTTTTATTGCGCTTTGCATGGGGGGTCCCATCCAATCCATGCCAGGCACTTCAGGTCTGGAAAAGAGAAAAGAAAGGAGGGCGCACAGACCTAGTGTATTACCGTATAAAAGGGTTTTATTGCATATATTAAAACAATGGTTATACTCACAAAATGAGTTGTAAACAGCGCTTTGACAGACAGTACAACTGGTACACAGCAACGCCAGAAGAACACGTTGACAACACAGATCAGGTGGTATCAGACCGGTGATGTGGCTGATGCGTTTCAGGGGCGGACCCCTTTCCTCAGAGCCTTGGTGGTCTGGCAGAGCGGGAAGATGGTTCTTTACATCAGCATCTCCCCGTTCTTCCTTACCGTGGAACGATTGCTCTTCTCCACAATGCTGTGCTCTTAAAGGGGACGTATATATACGTCTTTCTGCCTGTCCGTGCCATGCTGCCGACGTATATAGTTGTGCGCTGGTCGGCAAGCAGTTACGTTTACAACAGTTCTAGATGAGCCTTTTCCCCCCGCCGTATGTATGCACAGATATGCTAGTCTACATATTTGTTGTTCAGCTTGTTGCTATTAATGGTATTTTGGACCGCGCTGGGGCCTGTAGTCCTACGGCGCTGACATAGATATAAGGCCTCTTTCACACGGAGCGGGTCCGTAATTGATCCGATCCGTGTGTGTCCGTCGGCTCAGCGGGGATCCCCGCTGAGCTGTCGGCGGACAGGGCGGTCCCCGCACACAGTGCAGAGACCGCCCTGTCTCTCCTCTGCTCTCCCCTATGGGGAATCGGATGAATACGGACCGTAAACGGACTTGTAAACGGACTTGTAATAAACGGACCGTTCGTCCGTATGTCTGAAAGGGGCCTAAGGGGCCTAAGGCATTAGCCCCAACAGCCCACTATCAGGCCAATAGAAGGAACATTGGCTCCAAACGTAGCCCAATCAGCCCCTTGCATTCTCTGGAAACCCTCCCCCGAAAGTGTTCCTGAAAGTAAACACGTGACCTGTGACGTCACGTGCGCTCCACGCCGGACCAAGCCTCCTGATGGCCACAGGATAGGCTTCAGACCGAGCCTAAAACACTCTGCAATCCTTACATCCTTGCAGCCCATGGAACCGGGATGAGAACTCCAGGATTTACAGATGAGCCTTTGCTTTTATCTTTCTTGTAAGTGTGATTTGTATACTCTGACATTAAAAGAACCTTTTTAATACTGCACTTAGGGTAGAAAAGGAAGCAGCACCTTTCTCATATACCCTCAACATGGGGAGGTGCTTTTGGGCAGGGGGGCTCTGCCCCTGCAAAGCACCTTGCCCTTATGTTGATGGAGACAAGGGCCTCTTCTGGGGGTC
This sequence comes from Rana temporaria, assembly GCF_905171775.1. Classification (NCBI taxonomy): domain Eukaryota; kingdom Metazoa; phylum Chordata; class Amphibia; order Anura; family Ranidae; genus Rana; species Rana temporaria. The sequence goes on along the minus strand of NC_053496.1, from coordinate 140,802,954 downwards.
TGCGGGTGGGGGCTTATGGGAATCTGGAAGCCCCCAGATCCCAGCCCCCCATGTCAAGGAGTATGGTGAATATTTTACCCCTACACATTCACCAAAGAAAACTTATCAAAAATAAACATAGTTTTTTTAATAAAGGAATTATCACAAACTAACAAAAACAATGTCCCAAAAACAGTCCATCAACTTGGGTACAACAAGCCTGCTGGATTCACTTGCGATTATCGCTAGCAGCCGCTATAGCAGCTAGCAATAATCATTGGCTTCCCCCCCTGGGAGAAGACAATTGCTTGTGTCACTGGTAGCCTATGCCCCCACAGTTAGAATCACTCCCTAGGGCACTCTTAACCCCTTCCTCGCCCCCTAGTGGTTAACCCCTTCCCTGCCAGTGTCATTTACACAATAAGCAGTGCATCATATTGCTTAAAAAAAAGGCCTAGATTCGTTCCTATATGTACATAATATAACCAAGTACTGACATTTATAGGTAAAGTTGATCCAAGATTTGACTGCAAACCAGTCAATCTTGAAGGAAATCAACCCTGAATATTTACTGGAAGGACAGATCCTGAAGCTAAAACTAAAAAAATTTGGCCCCTAATGCGAATAGAGGACCAATTGGAAAAGACCCTGATGCTGAGAAACATGAAAGGAAAAAGGAGGCAAGGATGACAGAAAACAAGATGGATCGATAGCATCATCTAAACAAAAGGAGGTCGACCCCCCCCCCCCATGAAAAATTAAAAGTCAGCAGCTACAAATACTGTAGCTGCTGACTTCTAATACAGATGAAACTCGAAAAATTTGAATATCATGCAAAAGTTCATTTATTTCACTAATGCAACTTAAAAAGGTGAAACTAATATATGAGATAGACTCATTACATGCAATGAAAGATAGTTCAAGCTGTGATTTTTCATAATTGTGATGATTATGGCTTACAGCTCATGAAAACCCCAAATCTACAATCTCAGAAAATTTGAATATTGTGAAAAGGTGCAATATTCTAGGCTCAAAGTGTCCCACTCTAATCAGCTAATTAAGCCATAACACCTACAATGGGTTCCTGAGCCTTTAAATGGTCTCTCATTCTGGTTCAGTAGGAATCACAATCATAGGAAAGACTGTTGACCTGACAGTTGTGCAGAAAACCACCATTGACACCCTCCATAAGGAGGGAAAGCCTCAAAAGATAATTGCAAAAGACGATGGATGTTCCCAAAGTGCTGTATCAAAGCACATTAATAGAAAGTTATGTGGAAGGGAAAAGTTTGGAAGAAAAAGGTGCACAAGCAGCAGTGATGACCGCAGCCTGGAGAGGATTATCAGGAAAAGGCCATTCAAAAGTGTTGGGGACTTTCACAAGGCGGGGACTGAGGCTGAAGTCAGTGCATCAAGAGCCACCACACACAGACGGATCCTGGACATGGGCTTCAAATGTCGTATTCATCTTGTCAAACCATTCCTGAACAACAAACAACGTCAGAAGTGTCTTACCTGGGCTAATGAAAACCAGACCTGGTCTGGTGGTCCAAAGTCCTCTTTTCTGATGAGAGCAAATTTTGAATCTCATTTGGAAACCAAGGACCCGGAGTATGGAGGAAGAATGGAGAGGCACACACTGCAAGATGCTTGAAGTCCAGTGTGAAGTTTGCACAGTCTGTGTTGATTTGGGGAGCCATGTCATCTGCTGGTGTTGGTCCACTGTGCTTCATTAAGTCCAGGATCAATGCAGCCATCTACCAGGAGATTTTGGAGAACTTCATGCTTCCTTCCGCAGATGAGCTCTATGGGGATGCTGACTTCATTTTACAGCAGGACACTGACAAAAGCACCAAAACCTGGTTCAATGCAGAAGAGCTGAAGGCCACTATTGAAGCATCCTGGTCTTCTTTAACACCTCAGCAGTGCCACAGGCTGATAGGTTCCATGAGGCACTAATTGCTGCAAAAGGGGCCCAAACCAAGTGCTTAGTACATATGCATGCTTATACTTTTCAGAGGTCTGATATTGTTCTATGTACAATCCTTGTTTTATTGATTGCATGTAATTTTCTAATTTTCTGAGATTGTGAATTTGGGGTTTTCATGAGCTGTAAGCCATAATCATCACAATTATGACAAATCACGGCTTGAACTATCTTGCTTTGCATGTAATGAGTCTATCTCATATATTAGTTTCACCTTTTAAGTTGCATTAGTGAAATAAATGAACTTTTGGATGATATTTTAGTTTCACCTGTATATTATGGACACTTACCTGTCCAGCTAGCCCGCAATGTCAGCATCCCAGCCAATCTTCAGATCAGCTGCCGGGTGCAGCCGTCACCATTCCTGGGAAGCCGGCAGTGAAACCTTTACCTACTGTTCATGCGCGAAGTGCGCTGTTCTTTATAATTTGCCCAGCAGCTGAGGAAGGATGCCGAACTTCCGAGAGACGACACGGTGGCGCCGTCTCCGGAAGCGGGGAACAGGACATATTTCCTCCTCCACCTGAAAGATGCCAAATGTGGCAGCGGAGAGACAGATAAGCGGAAGTTCTACTTTTAAGTGGAACTCTGCTTTAAGCAAGCAGTGGAGGACAGAAAAGCCTGACGCGCTATGGTCTATGAAGTCATGAAGAGTTGGACAACTAAACGATTGAACAACAACAACATGAAAAAAAACAATAAGAAAATTCAAGTCAAATCTAACAGGCGATGGGAGAAGAGCACTGTCTTTAACAAAAGTAGCAGCTGATAACAAAACCTGCCGATAAATCGGTTATCTGTTATTGATGGATATGGATATATACCTGATGACATGTTTTAAAAATGTTGCGGAATATGACAAATTATTGTACATTATGTGAGGACCCCACAGAGAAATGTGTGTTGGAATTGAAAGATATTCTAGCACTAGATGCAGTAGTAAATAGATATTGAAAGAGGAAATCAAGTACCTACTGAAAAGAACAGCAGCGTTTTATGTACAACTAAAGGTGCATAAAGACTTAGCATCACCTCCTGGTTGACCCATCGTATATGGGAATCAAAAAAATTGTATTATTATATAAAGCACCAACAGTTTGTGCAGTGCTTTACAACATGGCAACCTACAGTACAGTTACAACAGGAGGAATCAGAGGGCCCTGCTTGTTAGAGCTTACAATCTTTTTACCGGATTTTTGAAAAATATTGGTCGATATTGAGAAAAGGATAGGGGTGCAAGAAGTTTTGGAAAAGAAACTGAGCATAATCTTTTGATTCAAAAAGCGGATTTTAAATCTAGATGGCAGAATTGGCTTCCAAGTAAGGCTCCCATATAGGCATTGCAATCCATCACAATAGATGCCCACTGTGAAAGATTTTGTAAATCCAAAAAAAGGTGAAATTGATTCTTTCACGAATTGTAGTTCACCAGGGATTTTGTATATGTGGAAAAATGTCCATGTCAACTTTTATATGACAAAACAGTTGAGAGGATGAATCTTAGAACACCTTGGGGATATAGTCCATAAATAAGATAAACCAATTTATTGTCATATGTGGGGGAAGCATAGTGAAGCATAATGGTAAAGTAGATGACCTCCAGTTTTGGAAGCTTCAAATGGTCAAGTTAGGTCCAAGGAAGAGTGATTTGAATGCTCAATTTTTACGTATAGAAGCCAAATGGATCTTTGCCCTTGGCGCTATCCTATCCTAGTCTTAAAGGGTCACTAAAGGGGAAAAAAAATGTGCCTAAAATTAATGTCTGCAAGGTAGACAGACAGAATAGTGTAATGATTCTGTTAAAAAACGAGTAAATACCTATTAAATTCCTTCATCTATATCACCTCCGGCGTTCTAGTTTCTGTTCTCTCATTCACTTCCTGGTTTGCATCGCTCGTTCAAGTAAAACTACATTTCCCAGTATGAACTGCGGCACGCCCAGTAATTCACACCTCCTTGAAGTCTCTAACACGTAGAGAGCATCCTGCCACACAGATGTAGTTCCCAGGAGGGGGTGAGCACGTTACTGACCACTGCAGTAAAGCCTCCCATCACGGTGGTCAGTAAAATCAGACAAGCAGGAAGTGAACAGAACAGAGAAGAAATAGAGCAACTTCTGAGCAAAAACGAACAATGAGGAAGTGAAAAGAGGAATGTCTGCAGGTAAAGGATGCTTATTATGAAAAAAAAAATTCCTTTACAACCACTTTAAGGGTTTGAATGAAGGCTTTACCCCTCTTCCATTTATGTAGGATTTCCTGAGGCTTTATAGGATTTCCTGAGTGTTTGCATTTACATTAAAGTGATAAGTAATGTGAAGAATATATACAATATTATTTAAATTGATTTATACAACACAATTGGTTGATTTTAGACAGGCCCGCCATCAGGAATTATGGGGCCCCTTACACAGCTTTAGGCATGGGTCCTCCTGGAGCAGAGAACCAAAGAAATAAAAAATATATATATATTTTTTTTTAAAAGGGGGGGGCTGCCATCTGGGGCCCTGGGGACCTCTGGGCCCTTTAATAAAAATATATTATATATATACACACAAATTATTATTTTTTTTTATAAAAATAAATTACAAAACAAGGGGGTTGCCATCCGGGACCTCTGGCCCTTTAATAATAATAATAATAATAAAAAAAGAAACCTCTGGGCCCTTTAATAAAAAAAAATATATATATATAAAATAAAAAAATAAACATTTATAAAAAATAAAAAAATACCTTCGGGGTCCCTTTAACCAGTTCCCGACCCCCGCATGTACATATACGTCCACAATATGGCACGTACAGGCACATGGGCGTACCTGTACGTCCTCGCCTATTAGCGGGTGGGGGGTCCGATCGGGACCCCCCCGCTACATGCGGAGGTCGGGTCCGCTCGGGGAGCGATCCGGGACCACGGCGCGGCTATTTGTTTATAGCCGCTCCGTCGCGATCGCTCCCCGGAGCTGAAGAACGGGGAGAGCCGTGTGTAAACACGGCTTCCCCGTGCTTCACTGTGGCGGCTGCATCGATCGAGTGATCCCTTTATAGGGAAGACACGATCGATGACGTCATTCCTACAGCCACACCCCCCTACAGTTGTAAACACATACTAGGTGCACCCTAACTCCTACAGCGCCACCTGTGGTTAACTCCCAAACTGCAACTGTCATTTTCACAATAAAGAATGCAATTTAAATGCATTTTTTGCTGTGAAAATTACAATGGTCCCAAAAATGTGTCAAAATTGTCCGAAGTGTCCGCCATAATGTCGCAGTCACGAAAAAAATTGCTGATCGCCGCCATTAGTAGTAAAAAAAAAAAAATTAATAAAAATGCAATAAAACTATCCCCTATTTTGTAAACGCTATAAATTTTGCGCAAACCAATCGATAAACGCTTATTGCGATTTTTTTTACTAAAAATAGGTAGAAGAATACGTATCGGCCTAAACTGAGGAAAAAACATTTTTTATATATGTTTTTGGGGGATATTTATTACAGCAAAAAGTAAAAAATATTGCATTTTTTTCAAAATTGTCGCTCTATTTTTGTTTATAGCGCAAAAACTAAAAACCGCAGATGTGATCAAATACCACCAAAAGAAAGCTCTATTTGTGGGGGAAAAAGGACGCCAATTTTGTTTGGGAGCCACGTCGCACGACCGCGCAATTGTCTGTTAAAGCGACGTAGTCCCGAACTGTAAAAACACCTTGGGTCTTTAGGCTGCATATTGGTCCGGGGCTTAACTGGTTAAAAAAAATATATATATATATATATATATATATATATATATATATATATATATATATATAAAAAAATAAACATATATATATATATATATATATATATATATATATATATATATATATATATATATATATATTTATATATATATATATATATATATATATATATATATATATATATATATATATATATATATATATATATATATATATATATAAAAAAGGGGGGGTTTGCCACATGGGGCCCTGGGGACCTCTGAGCCCCTTAGTAAATATATATATATAAAAAATAAATAATAATAATACAAAATATAATATATATATATATATATATATATATATATATATATATATATATATATATATATATATATATATATATATATATATATATATAAACTAAATAATAATAAATAAATATATATATATATATATATATATATATATATATATATATATAATAAAAAATTTAATAAATAAAAAATATAAAAACATATATACATAAAATAAATAAATAAAAGGGGGGTTGCCATCTTGGGCCCTGTGGGCCTCCGGGCCCCTGGGAACCTCCGGACCCCTAAAAAAAAGGGGGTTGCCATCCGGGCCCCTTACAGGTGTACTGCCTGTACCCCCCTGATGGCGGCCCTGATTTTAGATAGTATGGTATGTTTATGCTTGTCATGGTGGGTAAATTAATGAACATTTGAATCCTAAGCTCTAGGTGGTGCTAAAGGTACTGTATGTAGGTATGCTAGCATCGGTGAGATGATGTGATGTTTTTTTGCACCTGTACTTGCATGATGACAGTTATACCAGTAGCTTGGTGGTAACAAATACAACTTTATCAGGAGTGACAAAATTAAAGTGCCCAGTTCTAGTGCCCATAATAAATCAAACAAATCAAAAAATGCAAAAACACACAAGGCAGACAGATCTTTTATAGACTCATGTCTGTGTTCACACCCATCCCCTAAAATATTTAACGCTGAGATTTGTGTTCAAGTCACAAACGGGTGAGTTCTTTTTGGGAAATGAATAAGGAGTATTTTTAGTAAAATTTTTCACAAAAAGCAGAGGGACAATTAAGTAGTTTACCTAAAGTTAAAGTTCAAACAATGTTCAAACAAAAGTTCCTTCACAAAGAAAACCTGCACACAAATACTTTGCTGAATGCATGCTGAAAGTGCATAGTATTTAGAGGTCATCAACTGTTTATAGATATTTTTTCTGTTCTTTTTGTACTGGAATTCATTTATTTTTATTTTGTTACAATGTGACAAAGTTATGCATAAACTCCTGTGTTTACCAATCAGCAACATGTGTTCCATAACTGTCTGTTGTATTTCTATCAGTCTGGCAACTGAGTGTTTATTAGTTATCAGTAATTAATGATTCTCGTTATTATACTTAAGTAGCCTTTAATCCCACGCATCAACAATCGCAGAGTAATGAGATTCTTTAGTCTAAATTTAGGTCACTTATGCAGAAGCATTGTCTGGTAATTGAGCGAAGGTCAGAGCTGGGAGGCTCTTTAATTGAGTTATTTTTCATTATCATATTTTAATGACTTTGCACCAGTGGGTTGGGGAAAAACTCGTTCATTTCCCAATTTAAGGTTTTTGTTTGACAACATGAAATTGTTATCTTCTGTTCATTAATCATCATTGAATGGGTGAGAGGGTCTTGTCACCCCTCCTCCTTTATCATACACACACACACACCCTGCAAATGCCCCTCCTTCTTTGGACTGGATAGCAGCAATCTCCGTAAACAGAATGTAATGGTAAAGCTGGTCACACACACACAGACAAAAGAACTTTAAGCTGACTGTTTTCTAGTTATGCCATACAATGCAAAGAACAATGTAAACATCATGCATTGTTTATATACATAGACAGGATAATACATCAGTTCATTTGTGGTTTAATTTTTTAACAATCTTACATAGTTAGTCATGTTGAAAAAAGACACAAGTCCATCCAGTTCAACCACAAAAAAAATAAACAAACAAAATAAAAAACATAGTACAATCCCATACACCCAACTCTATACCCACAGTTGATCCAGAGGAAGGCAAAAAAAAAACCAGCAGAGCATGATCCAATTTGCTACAACAGGGGAAAAAATTCCTTCCTGATCCCCCGAGAGGCAATCGGATTTTCCCCGGATCAACTTTACCTATAAATGTTAGTACTCAGTTATATTCTGTACATTTAGGAAAGTATCCGGGCCTTTCTTAAAGCAATCTACTGAGCTTGCCAGAACCACCTCTGGAGGGAGTCTGTTCCACATTTTCACAGCTCTTACTGTGAAGAAACCTTTCCGTATTTGGAGATGAAATCTCTTTTCCTCTAGACGTAAAGAGTGCCCCCTTGTCCTCAGTGTTGACCGTAAAGTCAATAACTCAACACCAAGTTCACTATATGGACCTCTTATATATTTGTACATGTGGATCATATCCCCCCTTATTCTCCTCTTCTCCAGAGTGAATAAACTCAGTTCCTCTAATCTTTCCTCATAGCTGAGCTCCTCCATGCCTCTTATCAGTTTGGTTGCTCTTCTCTGCTGTTTCTCCAGTTCCCCGATATCCTTTTTGAGAACTGGAGCCCAAAACTGAATCTGATAGAAAAGTTGTAAAAAATGTGCCATTTATCAGAAAATTGTGTCTAAAATTAACTTTCTTTCTTAACTTTCTAATAAATGGCCCATAGTTGACCACCCCCAGGCTTATCAATCAATGGAGATTAATGGCCAAGAACCTGCTGATATTTTAAAATGTGTAGTTGCTATATTGTTACTGAATATCTAAAGTACATTTTGGAGCATTTATAATTTTTAGCAGCAGGAAAATCATGCTTACAGAATTCTGAAACACTTAGGCCTCGTACACATGACCGAGGAACTCGGCGGGCAAAACACATAGTTTTCCTCGTCGAGTTCTTGCTAGGCTTGTCGAGGAACTCAACGAGCCAATTTTCTCCATTCCCATCAAGGAAAAAGAGAACATGCTCTCTTTGTGGCTCGTCGAGTTCCTCGACAGTTTCCTCGCTGAAAAATGTACACATGACCGGTTTCCTCAGCAAAAAAAATCTCTCACCAAGTTTCTTGATGGATTCTGCCGAGGAAACCGGTCGTGTGTACGAGGCCTAAGAATGAGGTGAGAAAGATTAGTAAGCTCTGGTGCAAACCAAAAATGACAATGTGCTAAAAAATGTGAAGCTATCCTTTTAAGTGAAAACACCACCTCTGAAAAGCAAACCAATGAAAAGCAAGGCGCTAACACTTATGTGATGACTGCATATGAACAAAGGATAAAAAAACAATCCAAAGGTGAATAAATAAATATTGCACAGTCCAAAAAAAAATGTGCTTAAGAAAGCTCCAATCACTGTGCTTCTAGTCTTAAAAGGTGCCTCAGACACTCCCTATATAAGTGATGGTCAGCAGCCATTACCAATGTGAAATTTGTATATGTGGGTTGGGGATGAGGCGCTGCCTGTGAACTGAAAAGCTAACTAGTGAATCGCCCTTCACAGGTGAACGTGCATTATAGTGAGATATCACAAGTAATTTAAAACGACTAAGAATTGTTGACTTGCATAAAGCTGGAAAGGGTTATAAAAGTATCTCCAAAAGCCTTGCTGTTCATCAGTCCACGGTAAGACAAAAAGATGAATGCAAGAGCACAGAGCAGACTGCTCAATGAGGTGAAGAAGTATCCTAGAGTGTCAGCTAAAGACTTACAAAAGTCTCTGGCATATACTAACATCCCTGTTAGCGAATCTACGATATGTAAAATACTAAACAAGAATGGATTTAATACCAGAGATTGTTCCTTGAGGACCTGGAGGCTCTGGTTTTCCCAGGACAAGCTATAGGAGGGAACGATCGGACCAGCAGCCGCCGCACACTCACCACATGCGATTGGCCCCTGCAGGGGCGTCGGGATCTGGTGAGTAGGGCAGTGTTTCCCAACTCCAGTCCTCAAGGCACACCAACAGGTCATGTTTTCAGGATTTCCCTCAGATGAAATGGCTGTGGTAATTACTAAGGCAGTGAAACTGATCAAATCACCTGTGCAAAATAATGGAAAGCCTGAAAACATGACCTGTTGGTGTGCCTTGAGGACTGGAGTTGGGAAACACTGGAGTAGGGATCCAAAAGGGGGATCACAAGAGTCACTTTATCACTCTGGAATCAAGAGCAAGTACAAGTCACTTTGAATATTGCACAAGTCACCAGAACAATTGTGTTATTAGATTTTTTTACTGCACTGCCTATTTTTATACAGTGTATATATATTTTCTATTTTTATCTTCTGTTTTTTGCACAGTGCTTGGTGAAACACCAAAAACACTTTATCACTTTAAGGGTGGTCACAAACTATTGTACGAGGTGGACTTCATCTGACTGAATTCATAAATAATAGAGGACATTTTAAGAATACAAATGCTTATAGTAGATGTTGGTAAGCTGTTGGTAATGCACATAGTGGGAAATTGACGAATGCACAACGGTATTTCACTAAGGTTACAAAAGGTCCCAATAATTGCAATAGGTGGAGTTTTGCGAGCACACAACCAACACTGTTTTAAATTACTTGTGATGTATCACTATAATGTTCGTTCACCTGTGAAGGGCAATTCACTAGATCACTTTTCAGTTCACAGGCAGCGCCACTTATCTCCAACCCACATTTACAAATTTCACATTAATGGAGCTTCTTTCTGGGGCTCCTTAGGGGAGGCTGCAGCCTAGCCTATACCTAAAGAACTGATTCCTTAATATACTTGCACCTTGTGCAGTTTCTGTATAGGATGTTAATCAGAGCCTCATATGAGTGTACCTGGGCTGCCTGGGTGGCTACCGAGACAATATTCATGTTTGGGAAACCCCACCAATGCACATGTGTTAGTTGGGCCGCTAAGTAGTAGCACTGTAGGTTTGGCAATGCTAGACCCCCACTCGTATTGGTAGGTACAATGTGTCCAATGACACTCTAGCCAGTTTAGCTCCCCAGAGGAAGGACAAAAATATTTTATTTATTTCTGTAAACATTTTCTTAGGGATATAAACTGGAGCATGCTAAAGAAAGTAGAAAAAACTGGGCAAATAAATAATTTTGTATATGCTTACTCTGCCCAAGAGGTCGAGAGGCAGCTTGTTCTGATCAAATTGATCAAATTATTTGGTATATATGTATTTAAAGGTAGCTGGATCTCAACCCCCAGGTATCGAAAGTGGGAGACCACCTGCAGCGGGATCGGGATCCCCGGGGGCATGATGGGCGCATACTTGGGGCTAAATGGAAGGATTACAGATTTGTTCCAGTTCCCTTTGAATCCAGAATATTACCCAAGCCCAGAGAACTTGTCAAGGGCTGTAATCAGGGATTTCTCTGCATCAGCTAAATAGATGAGCATATCATTAGCATAGAGTGACGTTTTTTTCTTCAAGCTCATTGACCCTACAACCCTTAACACCTTCATCCGCCCCAGGAGGGCTGCCAGGGGCTCTATAGCAAGTATAGCAAGGGCAAACAACAGGGGCGACAGCAGGCACCCCTGCCGTGAGCCCCTAGCATTTGTAAAGGGGTCCGTAATGGTGTTATTCACCCTCGGTCGGGCTACTGATTTGGTGTATAGCAGTCGCACCCAAGCCATAAATCTGGGGCCAAACCCGAGACGCCCAAGGACCGCCATTAGATATGGCCATTCAATGGAATCAAATGCTTTATGGGTGTCTAATGATACTACTATCCGTGTGTCTGGGGTGGATCCCGCAGATTGTACAATAGTGAATAGGCAATGTAGGTTTATGGCCGCCATCATGAATTATAGGGCCCCTTACACAGCTTCAGGCATTGGCCCCCTAGAGCAGAGAACCGAGGGGTGCTGCTGCCTCAATTTGAGAAGCGGGGGGGTGCCACAAATTGGGGGGTTGCCCTGGGGACCTCCGGGCCCCTTAAAATTAAAATATATATATAAAACAAAATTATAAAAAAAGGGGGGGTAGCCATTCGGGGCCCTGGGGACCTTTGGGCCCTTTAGTAAAAAAATAAATAAATAAATAAAAATATATAAAAAAAGGGGGGTTGCCATCTGGGTCCCTGGACATACTCCGGGCCCCTGGGGACCTCTGGGCCCTTTAATAAAAAAAATATATAATTTTTTTTATATTTTTATAAAAAAAAGGGGGGGGGGGGTTGTCATCCTGGGCCCTGGGGACCTCCGGGGCCCTGGGGACCTCTGGAACTTGTGCGGCTTAGGGATCAGCACACTCAGTGCCTCCCCGGGCCTTTTTTTTTTATTTGGGTGCGGCTTAATATTCATACCAGACCCAAAGGGCCTGGAAATGAACTGGGGGGGGGGACCCATGTTGTTTTTTTCAATGAGTTTTATCTGTATTGCCGAGACCCAACAATTCATTACAGCCGCGATCAGTTTTAAATTAGTTTTTTTTCCTTTAGAAATGTCATTTTGCTGCACACGGGAAAAATTTGCCACTTACAGGCATACTATAGCCACTTAAGGACCGCCTAACGTGGATATACGTCGGCAGAATGGCACGGCTGGGCACATAGACGTATATATACGTCCTCTTTAAGAGCCCAGTCGTGGGTCGCTCTATTTTTGTTCATAGCGCAAAAAATAAAAACCGCAGAGGTGATCAAATACCACCAAAAGAAAGCTCTATTTGTGGGAAAAAAAGATGCCAATTTTGTTTGGGAGCCACGTCGCACGACCGCGCAATTGTCAGTTAAAGCGACGCAGTGCCGAATCGCAAAAAGGGCCAAGGTCCTTAACCTGCATAATGGTCCGGATCTTAAGTGGATAGACACCCCCCAGGCATGAAATTTAAATGAAAATTTATTTTTATTGTTTCACTTTAAGCATTTTTAAAATCACTGCTCCCGAAAAAAAGTCAGTTCTTAAAACTTTTTTTTGCATTGATACATACTTACATACTTTTGATTTTTCATGTTCGTGTCCCATAGACTTTAATGGTGTTCGCGTGTTTGAACAAACTTTTTGCCTGGTCGCATGTTCTGCTGCCAACCAAACCAGGGATGGGGTGGTGTTCGGTTCATCCCTATATCTGAGGCAAATTTAAGACCAGGAGCATGGTGGTTGGAGCTTTCTTCAGCAATATTTTGGATTTTTTTTGCACTGTGCAATATTTATTAACAATTCCTATAATTATCATTTTTTTTCACCTTTGGTCTCTCAAGTATTTTTGGATTTTTTTTTGTCCTTTGTTCGCGTGCATTTATCACTTGCATTTATCACATATGTGTTAGCGCCTTCCTTTTTTTTTTTTTTGATTGCTCTTCAGAGGTGGATTATTCACCTAAAGGAGCAGTTTCACATTGTTTAGCATATTGTCATTTTTGGTTTCTCACACTAAGAATGATGCGCAATTACAAATCTTCCCATTGCATTCTTGACTAGCTTGCCACCCTTTTCGATCTTCTCCCCAAATTGATTTCCCTTGACATATGGAAAGGGGCACATTCAGCATCAGGATTGTTTCTTTTTCTATAAAGTCAAAGACTGGCTCTATTTTATTAAACTATAAATTATTGATTATGTTTTAAGTGCTTGTAAACCTCATATGCAACAGTTCTCAAATACATGCAGCATTTTATAGTATGTTCAATAAAAATGCAAAGCACTGTATTTTTACCTCAGTATTTTCATCTCTGCGCCTGTCACAGCTCTGGTCTGTGGGTGTGTCTATGGGCCAGAGCTTTGGAGGTTGAGTGTTGACACTGGCCCCACCTGCCAGCTGTACATTCCCCCCAGAAAACGCACCAGCTCCCAGCTTAGAAGTGTGCAGGGTGTTGGAAGGTGTGGTGTACAGCTGGGAGGTGGTGCCAGTCATGTGATGTCTCTGCCACTCATGGATCTGAGATTTTACAGAGCTGTGACCGGCACAGAGATGAAAATACTGAGGTAAAAATACAACACTTTGCATTTTTATTGAACATACTATAAAAATAGTGCATGTCTTTCAGAACAGATGCATATGAGGGTTACAAGCAGTTGAAATTAAACACATTTACACTCAGGCTAGAGTCTCATCTGCAGGTCTGCCAATCAAAGGAGAGGGGACGCGGCGGCACCTTTTTTGCAGGTGTTGGATTTTTTTTCAGTAGCAAAGCGGGGAGGATTATAGATGACAGGCTGCTCATTTCCCTGCCAGACTAAGCACAAATGAATTGTGACGCTAAGTTAGCTGCTGAGTTAACTAAAGTGTTAACTTTTTTTTGGTTATTTGGGTTTGCAACCACTTTAAGGTGTTTTTTTTTTTTGGGGGGGGGGGGGGATAAAATAGAGACCAAGGCTGATACAGCACTTTCAATTTAGCCAGCAGCAGGACTGATTAATGAAACAAAAAAAAGTACATGTAGTTATTTTACTACAAGAATTAAGAGACGGTAGATGGCACAGCAGTGTAAAATTGGTCAACAGAGGAACAATTGGTTTTATAATTTTCATTTCACTTACAATGCCGTAAAAAGCTGTGCACCCCCCCCCCCCCCCCCAAACAACATCAGTGAACAGCATGACCATTTTAAATAGCATGGAGAGGCCTACATTTACTTGAAAAGAGAACCAAGAATTGGACAATGCTCTGTGCTCCCCCCCCCCCAATTATTTTAATAGTAAATGGTTTAGCTTAGCCAAAAGATCCCTAAGGCCTAGTACACACTGGCTGAATGTTGGGTGGTATCAGCCATTCAATAGACAGACTGCCGCTCAGCTGGCTTCTGTCAAAGGGACAGGACCAAAAAAGGTTGGTCAATCGGACAGTGTTCTGGCGGGGGGGTTGTCCCTCTTTCAGAGCACAATAGCACAGCAGGGAAGATCGCTGTACTAAAATCGGATTGTTTGTAAAGCAGCTCCAAAGCATGCAGGTCAGGTGCATGCTTTGGTCAATCATCATACAGCAATGCACTGCAATCTCGCAGTGCATTATGGGGCGTTCCACTGCACTTGAATTTCTCACAATTGCCCCAAATGTTGGGTTAATTTTAGAACAAATGAACACCTGATGTTCGAGTCGAGCTCATCCCTATTCCTGCTGATATAAGTCAGCTTATACATAGGTAACACAGTGTCAATTGCAGATTCCCATGGGGCTAGAAATGAGGGAGAGGCCTACTTTTAACATTGCTACTCCCCTTTAGTGACTTTTTTTCATAAATCAGAAAGTGTACTGGGATTATATAAATAATATAAAATGTGACATGTTTTATGAATGCCATACAAAATGTTTTTAAATCAAAGTCTTAATTTACATTTTTGTTAGTTAGGGGCTTGCTATTATACACATCTGTTCTTTTTTTCTTCCTCTTTTACAATTACTATTGCATGGTTAGGTACAGGTATACCTAATGCAATGTATCATTTTTAAAGACAAATGATTTAGTGACCAAAACCTGATAAAAATGCTGACTGCTTTATTCTTCTTTACTAAGCAACATTTAATAACAAAACCTTTGAACATTTCTCCGTTGAGGTCAATTATCACCATATGAGCGTTTGTCTCTCTCAGAACAAAGCAGGAAATAAATGTATTGCATATAAAAGACAACGATGAAGACAAACTTTCTTTTTATTGCTCACACATTTAACTTTATAACCAGCATACAATTGAAAGATTTTAAGGCTTAATTAAAATTGTATGGACAGGGTTCCAGAAATACCTGTACGGAAAAAAAGCTATTTAGGATATGAATTTTGTAATTTTGTTTCTTTGTCGGTGTTCTTGGTAATTTCTTTTTAAACTAATTGATGGTCCAAATTGAACTGGGGTTTGGCAGACTTGTATCACAGCCCCAAATCCATATGGTGTCACATTTTATTCAGGCTATTTACCCAGGCAGGGCTGGTACAAGGGCAGGAGGGGGGATGGCCTGAGCAGAACCTTTTACTGGAAGAAGGGGGGCGCTGGAGAAGTGTGCAGTGTGTGCTGTACACACTGGCCGCGCTACATAATTAGCCAGAAAAATGTGCAGAGTGCAATCATGAACCCGGCACAAGCCTAAGACCAGCCCCGCCCTTCACTTCCCTTTCAGAAGGAGTAGTCTCTGCCGGACAGAGGCTTACTTGTCCCGACCGGCATGATGTCACTGAGGGGCCGGCCAGGAGGCTGGATGGGAAAGGAGCACAGAGTGCTGCCAGTGCCACCCGCCAGAGCTGCGGCCTACGACCTGCAACCAAGCAGTTCATCACCCAAGTAAGCAGGTTGCCATCTACCTACTTGGGTGATGAACTGAATTAACTTTAAGGGGGGGGGGGGCAGCAGCGGCTGAGGGGAATTTGCTTAATTAGTAATGTTATTTGTAATATGCAGCAGGAAAGGGGGTTAATGTACTGTCACTGATGCATTAGTGACCATTAGCAGTTAATTAACTCCTTTGCGCTGCAGTAGTGGCACCAGTGAGTAATTAACAGTGACACTGGTGCCACTAAAGCAGCACAAAGGAGTTCATTAACTGCCACTGGTCACTAATGCACCAGTGACAGTACATTAACCCCCTTCCCTGCTGCATATTACAAATAACATTGCTATTTAACCACTTGCCAACCCTCCGCAGGTGTGCAGCTACAGGCACTGGGACATACTCACACATCGCTGCCTGTTTGGGGCGCATGTTCCTCCCACTTACTCCCCTATGATTGTACACAGTGGGAGTCTGTAAGCAGATCCCAGCCAATGATTCATGGCTGAAACCTGCTTATCGGCTGTGTTCAATCTCAGCCCAGAGCTCTGTGTTGACAATCAACACAGGGCTCTGGACAGAGGGAATGATTGTTTTTTTTTTCATGCAAAGCATAGAAAATAAGCAAATCAATCAGTAGTAAAAAGCATCACACATTACACATTGTTAGACACACAGTTAAGCCCTTGATTGCCCTTGGATGTTAACCACTTCCAGCCAGCGTCACCTGACTTTAAAGCCAGCCCGCACAGCGTGACTTTAGCGCATTTTGCAAACAACTTCTTTAATAGAAGTCAATGCAAGCTGTTCTGAAGTCGCCCGCAAGCAGTGCAGGAACCTTTTTCTAAGCAACTTAAATGGTACCACTGAACTGAATGGAGCGTGACTTGTCAGGCGACTAAGTCATCTGACAAGTTTCCCTAGTGTGATCCATGCCTAAGTCGCTGATGTCCACCAATACTAGTATTAAAAAAATAAAAATCATCTTTGCCCTTGGCACCGGATGACCTTGTCCCGTCACTATACCCAGCCATTCTTTTATGCAGTTTGGAACAGCAAGTAGCTGATTGCTTTCTTTTATCTACAAAAGAGCTTTGATTCAGTATGATAGCTGCAAATATCAGCTATATGTTTCAGAAGCTGATGGTACTTTAAAAGATTAGACGTATTTTCAAGAATTGTCATGATCTTTCAAAGTTTGTAGGAACTTTTACCTATATTTCTAATAATGTCTATTTTTTAAGTTAGGCCACTTTCATTTTAGATTTTGAGTAGTACATTATTTATTTGTGGAATATTGCATTTAGTGCTAACCAGTATTTCTGCTTTTTTACAAAACAAAGAAGTTAGTGTTGTGTATAAAGGATAACTGTATAACACAACTAAAACTTAGCTGTTCTCATGCTCTGAAACATGAATATGACACACATGAAGAATGGCACTTAAGGACTCACCAATAAATATGAAAAGTGATTTTCAGATGAGGGAAATATTGGTGATGTTAAGAGCTGAACAGACAAATTAAATGCATTGCTCTCTAATATCTAAAAATGCTCAACTAAAAAAAAATATCTATTGCATATGCAATAAATTACCAGATTTAATAACTATTACCAGATTTTGCAATGGGCCCTGTTTTACCCTCTTAGGCTGGCCATACATTATACAATTTTCCTTCAGATTTACCAAAACCATATAATATGAGGTCAGACCTAAACACTTTCAATTTGTATACAATCAGGCAGGCCCTTGCACTACATATTTGAAGGTAAATCTAAAGGGAATTGAACAAGAAAGTTGTATAACGTATGGCTAGCTTTATAGCATTGGTTATATTAACCGGTTAACGCCCGCCGTATGTACATATACGTCCACAGAATGGCACGTACAGGCATATGGGCGTACATGTACGTTCCCGCCTTTCCGCGATCCGGGACGAGGGCGCGGCTTTTCGTTTCTAGCTGCCCCCTCGCGATCGCTCCCTGGAGCTGAAGAACGGGGAGCCGTATGTAAACACGGCTTACCCGTGCTTCACTGTGGCGGCTGCATCGATCGAGTGATCCCTTTTATAGGGAGACTCGGTCGATGACGTCAGACCTACAGCCACACCCCCCTACAGTTGTAAAAACACACTAGGTGAACCCTAACTCCTACAGCACCCCCTGTGGTTAACTCCCAAACTGCAACTGTCATTTTCACAATAAACAATGCAATTTAAATGCATTTTTTGCAGTGAAAATGACAATGGTCCCAAAAATGGGTCAAAATTGTCCGAAGTGTCCGCCATAGTGTAACAGTCACGAAAAAAATCGATGATCGCCGCCATTAGTAGTAAAAAAATAATAATTAATAAAAATGCAATAAAACTATCCCCTATTTTGTAAACGCTATAAATTTTGCGCAAACCAATCGATAAACGCTTATTGCGATTTTTTTTACCAAAAATAGCTAGAAGAATACGTATCAGCCTAAACTGAGGGAAAAAAATGTTATATATGTTTTTGGGGGATATTTATTATAGCAAAAAGTTAAAAATATTGAATTTTTTTCAAAATTGTCGCTCTATTTTTGTTTATAGCGCAAAAAATAAAAACCGCAGAGGTGGTCGAATACCACCAAAAGAAAGCTCTATTTGTGGGGAAAAAAGGACGCCAATTTTGTTTGGGAGCCACGTCGCACGACCGCGCAATTGTCTGTTAAAGCGACGCAGTGCCGAATCGCAAAACCTGGCCTGGGCATTTAGCTGCCTAAAGGTCCGGGTCTTAAGTGGTTAAGTGTCCAGTGTGATAAAAGTGCTTTTGTTTTGAACAAAGATTCTAATTTGAAAGGTTGCCTTTGTTTCTCAGCAGGTTTCTTATTCTTGGTACATACTGTATGTTGTATAGTAAATAAAGCTACCTATTTGTCTGAACATTAAAATCATTATCTGATGCAGAGAGATATAACTGTCACACTTACAATATTCTTGCCATTTGTATGAAAAACAGGTAAAAATGAGTTTGTCACATTAACGCAAATAAGCAACATATTTGGTAGACGTGTGTCTAATGCTATTATTGTCTAAGGGGTACCTACTTCCAGGACAACCATCTGTTAACCATGCCTCTTTATTTATGATTAGTGTAAGAACCCACTGCACCAACTGAAAAAACACACCTACAAATATGCTGAGTGACTCTGGTTTCTTACCAGCTGGTAAAATCTACTGAATACAGTACATGGTGGCATAATACGCCTAAAGAGGACTTCCACTTCACACCTGTGCTGCCCCAATGGGGCATAGAATTTGTTATATAGATTGTTTCTCTGAACTATTTTCTATGGACGTTATGTTTAGTTCACATGCTGCCATGTAGTCACCTTTTGTGGAATGCACCTATTTTTTCATGTTTATTTTCTCTGACTTATGACACACTTCCTTTGTATGTAATGCTCCACCCCTTTTTCCTGTGATTGTACTTGTCCTGTGTAATGGAGGCAGCTAACAGGCCACATTTATTCTGCATAGAAAGCTACAGACAATATCATCTTTTGACAGCAGTACCACAACCTATTCATCTGTTGTATCCTGTCATCTGCTGTAACCCGATGTTCGGAATAAAAGCACCTCTGTGAATAGAATCGGTACTTAGTGAGTTCAAGCTATCTGATGAGGATTGTCCTCAGTGATTATATCTACTTATACAGGCCAGGCATAGAGGTCTCACACGGGATTAATCGCTTCACAACAATCGGAGTCAGAATAGTCAAAAGATGTATAGAATTCCTACAGCCTGCTGTGTATATATGTGTACCTGATATGCAATAGACATATGCATTCATTTTCGTCCTAATGCATATTGTCCAAATTTGGGGTATTTTCGTTATCATTTTAACACACAAAAACAAATGCGCAGAAGCCGAAATACGAAAAATCCAACATAAAAATATTGCTTTATTTTCGTTTTTGTTGCGCCAACAATTCGATAGGAGATTCGACATGACGCTGACAATAGTGATCTGTGTCTATCGAACCTATGGTCGAATGTGCCTAACCTTAACTCTATTAGTCCAAGATTATCATACATAGAGAGGAAAGATTCGACATTATAGAGACAGTGTTGGGGTAGACCATTCAATATGAACAATGAAGATTCGACGAAGCAGCAAAAAACATACAAACGTTGAATCTGTCATTGAAGGCTTATGGTGTCTGTCGAAAGTTCTAAGAAGATTCGACAAGCAGCTCAACTGTACGACGTCGCAATCATACATTTCCGATCAAATGCTCCGCCCATAGGCTATAGAAGAATTTGAATGTTGGTTGACTAGTAATAATAATTTATAAATATAATTATTACTAATGTCGTACAACATTAGAATTCTTCTATAGCTTGAAGCGGAACATTCGACCGGAAATGTGCGATTGCGGCGTCATACAGTTTAGCTGCTCTGAATCTTCTTAGAACATGTGACAGACACCATAAGCCTTCAATGACAGATTCGACCTTAATTAATTCGTATTTTCGGACAAATGCAATTTTTAACGAAACAAAATAAATTAAAACTAATTTTGAGAGTAACTAAATACATTTATTTTCAGACAAAAACGAAATTCCGAAACGAAATACACATGTGCACATGTCTTATCTGCAATCAAGCTCAGTACCATCCGCCATGTTGTGAAAGCACATGGTCACACAAGCTTACTGCACCTCATGTGAATGTTAAAAACTGTTTCTTTACATTGAACTGTGTTACACCACCTGTCTAAGCTGCTGTTCGTCTTCTTAAGGAGACAGTACCATTTTTGCAAAAACGTGAACAATGTCTAGACAAGACTCTGAGCACTTTTACACTGCATGTCAGTTTTGTCACACTTTAATGATCAATCAGCTGAACTAAGAGATTCTATAGATCGCTTATCTGTCGTGTATGAACGCTACCAGTGACTGTTTGCAAAATACACAGCTTTCTTGCAGGACTGTAGTATAGAGGACTCTTCCGCAGAACTGACCAGGGCTGATGCACTAAACCAACAAAGGGATCTCTGAGTGCAAAATGCTTGGTATAAGGCAGAACTCCGCATTGCTCAACTGCAGGAGACCAGATCTCACAGATCCACATCAACCAAGCACACTGCACTTTCTTTTAGATCCTCTTGCTCCAGAAGTTCAACATTAAGTGATAAGGTAATAGAGGCCCGCGCTGATGCGGAATCAAAAGGAATACAAACCTCCTTTACCAGAAAGGAAGCAGAAATAGAAACACAAAAGACAGAGATGGAATCTCAACAAGCAGATGCAGATTCCCAATAAAAGATTCTGCAAATGGAAAGGGAGGAAGCAGCTGAGAGTCCTCGAACAAGCAATAAGAGAAGGTGCTAACTCAAACTGTTCCATCCCAGCGAAACTGCAAGAACCAGTTGAACGCACCAGTGAATATGTACTAAAGCATAATGTTTGCAATGATACAGAGTTATCTCATGTACACCCTACTAATAACACTGTTCTGACTCTCAACACAGAGACCTCTCAGCTCCAAATGCCTGAGCCTCTTCAAGTCTACAACACAAGTGAATCTATGCAGCAAACCGCATCACCTCTTTCTGACAACAAGGTGACTTCCAGCAACAAGCCGCAGCTCAAGCCACAGCCAGCACAAGCCTTAGGGACTACACCACAGTTAAATGCTCTTGAAACATAATTTTATCCTGGTAAACCTCACCGTACTTCACCAAAGAACTTTCACACCCGAGGGGTTCCACAAGTTACTTTGGCACCAAAGAGTGGGAGATCAAACTTGAATGACTGCCAGATATATGGTACGCTGTGAGCTCATTAACACTACCCTCTCAAGGTTTGACTGTCCAGAGAGCTACAGGGCCTGGAGATCAACCTTCAAAGCTGCTATTGCTGATCTCAACCTTACTACCAAGGATGAGGTTGATTTGCTCATAAAGTGGCAGGGGCCAGAATCTACAGATTGTGTTAAAAGACTGAGAACAGTGCATGTTGACCACCCAGATGCATGTCTTGTTGCTGCATGGGCAAGACTTGAGCAAGACTATGGTAGCTCTGAAGCCATAGAAAGTGCTCTATTCAAGAGACTGCAAAACTATCGCAAGCTCCAAGATCTGAGTGACCTTCTCATGGAGCTGGAGTTAGCAAAGACAGACCCATGTCAACCTGGACTAAGCTTCCTGGACACTGCTCATAGTGTCATCAAGTGGTGTCTAAACTGCCATACGGCCTGCAAGAGAAATGGGCACAACAGGGCTCAAGGTACAAAAGAGACTATGACATCTTTTCCTCAATTCACATATTTTTGCAGGTTTATCAGTGATCAAGCCTGGACGAGAAACGATCCCAACTTCAGATTCAGTGAACCAAACTTGCCTGCTTCATCATCATCACTTTCATCAAGGTATGATAACACAGCAGCTAAATGTAGAGACTTTAATAGAGCAATATGTGTTAAAATGACAGACATCTCACCACCCGTATCCTCTCCTGCTCACCAGAGCAATTTGGGGGCAGAGATAAAGACCCTAATTGTCAGTGCCCTATTCACAAGAAGCCTCACTCCCTAAAGAAATGTTGTGGGCTTAGGGCTAAGATGTTACAAGAGTGCAGGGAGATTCTTCAGAAACTTGGAATGTGCTACAGGTGCTGTGCTTGTTATGACATTTTGCTAAAGACTGTAAAGTTGTCATCAAGTGCACACAATGCAGTAGAGACAGACATGTTACAGCTATGCATCCGGGCCCACCCTCAGACAATTCACAGCAACCTCCTACCTCCAGACTTGTCTCAAATCATGGCGGGGAGCAACAAGTTCATGCTTTAGCCACAGCTAATGTTTTCTCTTCATGCACACAAATGCTGCGCTAACATATGCCTAGTCAAGATATACCCAAAGGGCCAACCTGAGGAAGCTATTAGGATGTATGCCATAATAGATGAACAGAGCAACAGATCCCTGGTTAAGCCTAAATTCTTTGAGATCCTTGGTATACTGTAGATGGACATGCATCACTGTATACTCACAGAACCTGTTCTGGTCGTGAAGAGACCTTCGGTAGAAGGGCCGATGGGTTCATAGTCTCTCATATCAATAAGGAAGAGGGCATACCCCTACCAACATTAGTTGAGTGTGACCAGATACCAGACTAAAGGGATCTGGTCACTTAAGGCACCTTGTTAATGAGATTCCTGCAATGAACAAGAATGCTGAAATCTTGGTCTTACTAGGAAGAGACATTCTCATAGTACATAAAGTACACAAGCAGTGCAATGGACCTGATGATGGTCCACACAATGGTTACACACAAAAACTTGATCTAGGCTGGGTATTCGTGGGCGACGTATGCTTGAATAGAATGCGTACGTCATCCGAGATCCACTCCTTCAAAACGTACATGTTAGGAAATGGACGTACGTCCCACTTTAAACAGTTCCCTTGCCAATATGAAGTAAAAGAGAAGCCTCTTGGCATCATCCAAAGACCAGATGTCACTCCTATCCTTTGTTATGACAACCTAGGTACCACAGTGTTTTGTACTACAAGCGATGACAACAAAATAGCCTTGTCAGTGAAAGACAGAGAGTTCATCAAAATAATGGACAAATAATTTTTCCAGGATGAGTCAAACAGCTGGGCTGCACCATTACCTCTTTGTGCTGCTAGGGTTAAACTCCCAACCAATCGTGAACAGGCTCTATCCAGATTCAGCTCACTTCAGCGAACACTAAAGAACAGGCCTGAAATGAAGGACCATTTCATCGCCTTTATAAAAAGGATCTTTGACAATAGTCACGCCGAACCAGCTCCCCTACTTCAAAGACACGAGGAGTGCTGGTACCTGCATTTCTTTTGATTGTATTATCCATGTAAGCCAAAGCAAATCAGGGTAGTATTTGACTCCAGTGCCAAGCATCAAGCGTATCCCTGAACGATGTTATTCTCACTGGTCCGAACCTAACCAACAACCTTGTAGGTGTACTTATGAGGTTTAGAAGAGAGGCAGTTGCCATAACTGCTGACATTGAACACATTTTTCATTGTTTCATTGTACGTGAAGACCATATGAACTTCCTAAGGTTTCTGTGGCACCGTGACAACAACATGGACAATGAGAGGATTGAATTCCGCATGAAGGTACATGTTTTCGGAAATAGTCCCTCACCCGCTGTTGCAACATACGATTTATGAAGGACTGCCCTTGATAGAGAAAAGGAGTATGGTGTGGATGCTCGACACTTCATTGAGAGAGACTTTTATGTGGACGATGGACTTAAATCTTTGCCAACAGATGAAGAAGCCATAGACCTTCTCCGAAGGATATAAGATATTCTTTCTGAGGCTAACCTCAGGATACACAAGATTGCTTCAAATAGTGTTGCTGTTATGAAAGCCTTTCAACCTGGCGATCATGCCACAGGGTTAAAATACTTAAATCTGGGTATGGACATACCACCTGTACAGAAAAGTCTGGGCCTACGGTGGGACTTATTAAAAGATACCTTCGGCTTTCAAGTCAGCTCTACAGACAAGCCATTTAACAAACGTGGTGTTCTGTCAGTGGTGAACAGTCTATACGATCCATTGGGATTCGTAGCTCCTATCACCATA
Source organism: Rana temporaria (assembly GCF_905171775.1). NCBI lineage: Eukaryota > Metazoa > Chordata > Amphibia > Anura > Ranidae > Rana > Rana temporaria. The sequence goes on along the minus strand of NC_053496.1, from coordinate 140,778,403 downwards.
CAAGGTAAATCCTTACTTAGACAGCTCTCAGAGACTATTAAAGATTGGGATGCTCCACTATCAATAGACCAGCTTTCAAAGTGGGAGTCCTGAAAACAATCTCTACATGCCTTAGATGGAATCCGTATACCATGCTGCTACACTTCTGTCTCCCTTGCTACAAGTCAAAGGAAAGAGCTTCACATCTTCTCAGATGCATCTACTAAGGCCATAGCAGCTGTTGCTTACCTCAAGGTAAGATACTCTTCTAATCAAGCCCACATAGGGTTTCTGTTTGGGAAAGCTAAGTTAGCTCCTAAGCCTAAACACATTATTCCCAGGCTTAAACTTTGTGGGACTGTGCTGGCTGTAGAAATAGCAAATTTCATACTGCGTGAACTAGACATTCAGATAAATTACATCAAATTCTACACAAACTGCAATGTTGTTCTGGGCTACATATACAACCAGACTAAACGTTTCTATGTCTACGTCAGCAACCGTGTAAAGAGAATCAGGAAATCATCTAAACACGAACAATGGCCTTATGTTCCATCAGAAATTAACAATGCAGATCATGTCACCAGGCCAGTGTCTGCAAGTGACTTTGCAAATTCTTCTTGGTTAACAGGTCCTGAATTCCTGCTGGATCATCTAGAAGAAACCTCAGCTGATGTCTTCAGTCTTCTTGAGCCTGACAAAGATCCAGAGAACCCAACTATCCTTACCCCAGCTACTCTTCTTATCCAGAAGCTTGGGTATGTTCCTGTTCCACCTGGAAACTTTAAAACAGGAAATCTGTGCTATGACTAGTAGAAGCGAGCACAACATCTCACCAATTGCTTCTAGAATTGTTAAAAAGATGGAGTATCTTTCTACTCTGCAAGGACACAGGAAATGACAATTCCTGAACAAGTTGGAGATCTTGTTCTGCTTAAGGACCAGCAATCTGAAAGAATCGAATGGCCGATGGGACTTATTGTAAAGAGCGTTCCTAGTGATGACAGTAAGATACGTAGGGTGGAGGTGAAGGTTTCAAGACAAGGGACTGTAAAGACTTTCATCAGACCTATCACGGAACTTATTCTGCTCTTGCCCTTTAGAGAATGAACCTGATTGCGTAAGCTGCTGGATCCTATCTGTGATTTCAAGAAGGAAGTGTCTTGCACTTTAGTTGACATAACTTGAAGCCTTAAATTGAGAGTTATTGTAATTGCATTATATGCATGTTCTTTTTATGTCTTTCAGGTCTTCAAGACATCAAAGCAAATTACACTGTTTGTTATTTGCAGTTGCATCACTACCGTTCTGTTGTATATAGTGACATGTACCATGCCAGACGGGGAGTGTGCTGCCCCAATGGGGCATAGAATTTCTTATATAGATTGTTTCTCTATATAACGTTATGGACGTTTCATTCACATGCTGCCATCTAGTGACCTTTTGTGGTAATGCACCCATTTGTCCATGTTTCTTTTCTCTGACTTATGACACACTTCCTTTGTATTTAATGATCCACCCCTTCTTCCTGTGATTGTACTTTCTGTGTAATGGAGGCAGCTAACAGGCCACATGTAACAGGGCACATGTATTCTGCATAGTAAGCTACAGACAATATCATCTTTTGACCGCAAAAGTACCACAACCTATTCAGCTGTTGTATCGTGTCATCTGCTGTAACCCAATGTTCGGAATAAAAGCACCTCTGCGAATAGAATCGGTACTTGGTGAGTTCAAGCTATCTGGTGAGGATTGTCCTCAGTGATTATATCTACTTATACAGACGTGGCATAGAGGTCTCACAAGGGATAAATCGCTTCACATTAATTGGAGTCAGAATAACACCATTTGTTTTTAAACTGACCGCATAATAATCCCAGTGTAATTTCAGATAAAAAAAATGACTCACTGGTCGTATTATGGCGGAATCTGCTATTAGAACCTATAATCTTTTTTTACACTGGCGTTAAAAAAAAAAAAAAAACGTAAACATTAATTGCTAAAATATTTTGCTCTTGTGCTGCCTTGCTGTTCTAAATTAAGTTCCAATAGTTACATAAAGTGCCCTACTTAACTGTATAGGGTCTTTATATTTGAGTGGCTACTACCTCAAAATATATGGAATACAGGGGGTGAGGAACACCTCTGTACTATAATCTGTATAAGGCCACTAATTGCCCAATTCGTCTCACTTAAAAGCCGTGAGAGGAGGTGAAAGAATTATAATCACTTGGGAAAAGTCATCTTCAATTATTTGTCACTTGGACTGCATACAAAAATACACCTAAAATAAATGCAATATTCTTAAATTACACAACTGAACAAAGGTGTCAAAATGCACACAAGAACATCAATCTGTATTAAAGGGTACACAACAATTTATTAAATCTAGAACCTGCCACTAATATATATTACTGAATTATTCCTATGACAAATGTTCTCTCTATTCATTATAAATTGACATTTTAAAAAGTAAAGCCTAACATACCAAATGAATTAATAAATATGCTACACAAGTATAAAATGATAAAGGTATGTACAAATCTCAAGGAAATGGATTTATATGTCTTTCGATTATTTGTTTCAGCATATCCCAGGAAACTTTGCAATTGCATTTGTTTAAACATATTTTCCAATGGGTGAAATGTGAAACAAAGTGCAAACTGTTATATTAGCAAATATGTGTTCATCATCATCTATTTTTGAGCATTTCAAACAAGAGTTTAATGAACATCTTTCAGATTATTAACTTTTTTAATTGGCTTCTACATTGTGATCATTTTGTCTCAAAATACTATGCTGGAAATTGTAAACAACAATTTCTGTTTAATATTATTTACTGTAATATTAATACAAAATGTGATCATGAAGTTAGTCTTACTTTAAAGGTGTTTGCCTGATATAGAAAAAAAAATATGATCAATCAAGTGACAAGGATGGTATATAAAATGTAGGCCCTCAGCTGGTAAAATGGGAAATGTAGCAGGACTGGTAGAGATAATGCTGAGCATGTGCTGGGAGCTGCTACTCTTGCTTTCCTATTTTTTTTTCAGTGCAAGGAAATGGATGTTCTTTGATGCAATCTGGTACCTTAGAGACGCGGACAAATTAGTGTAGAACATTATCACTAGTTAATTATGAATGACCGATTAATCAAGCTAATCTAATATTCCACATTATGTTGATGTTATTAAAGTGCACAGTGAAAGTGACAGATAGCCTTCATTTGCTCTCAGTGGCCAAATGTGCTCTCTGAACTGAAATCAGAATTTTGTCTGAGATGTGTGGGGGGTGGAATGCAGATGATTATGTATACCATTGCATAGGAAACCACAGATTTGTACATTACTCTGTATAGTAATTAATTGTATACAATATTTTTGAATACATATATGCATTATATACTTTGTTTACATGTGTCATTTTTTTTTCTCATAAAATTCCAAATTTGCTGTTAGTGTATAAAGTATTTAAAGCGGAGGTTCACCCAAAAAACAAGTATATAACATTACATTCAGTATACCTCAAACATGTACAGTATGTCGTTTTTTTTTTTGGGGGGGGGTATACATACAGTATTATCAATATTTTCCTCCCGGCTTCCGGGTACTCGCTCCCACGGGAGTGGGCGTTCCTGTGCAGTGCTGCAATGTCATCTGGGACTTCGCCCAGATGATTGACGTGCCTGAGAAAAACTCCCCCCGGCGGATAAGGCGCGTCACGACTTTCCGAAATAGGCCGAACCGCGAGTCGGCTCTATACGGTGCCTGTGCAGTCAGCTCTACACGGCTCCTAGTCGGTGCGCAGGCGCCGTATAGAGCCGACTCGCGGTTTGGCTACTTTCAGAAAGTCGTGACCCGCCGGGGGGAGTTTTTCTCAGGCACGTCAATCATATGGGCGAAGTCCCAGATGACATTGCGGCACTGCACAGAAACGCCCACTCTCACGGAAGCGAGTCCCCCGAAGCCGGGAGGAAAATACCGATAATACCGTATGTACACCCCCAAAAAAATAAAAACGGCAAACTGTACATGTTTGAGGTATACTGAATGTAATGTTATATACTTGTTTTTTGGGTGAACCTCCGCTTTAAGTACACTAAATATTGTGATGTTAATTTGAATATAAACATGGGAAAATGTCTGGCAACTGGATCTGGATGAACAAGAAATTAACTTGTATAAGAAAGGCTACAAAGGCTTTTCATTGCTGTCAGTTTTTATACTGAAAATACCTGAGTGCAAATTTATTTTTTAATTGAAGATCTCTTAATGTGTAATACAGTAAAAAAATAAAAAAAAACACACATAGTGCAAGTCTGCAGTATTTTGTGTGTGATGATCTTCTTGGAGAGCATAGTAGGCATTTAGCTACAAGCATCTTGTATAACCCTGGACAAAGATAAAATATAAAGTCACATTTTGGGAAACTGATAGAATTAGCTCTGACCTAAGGCTAGGATTCATTGCCTTCATGATGAGTAAGGTAATATTGAACTGTTATTCTCCCAAATTATTTTTGCATGTCTTACAGGATTAAAAAATGTCCAGATGATAATGATTTGTCAGAAAAAGTTTATGCCCAAAAGCTCACAATGTTAAGATAATGCCCTTATTTAGTGTCAGCTGAAAAGAAGTTCTAGCACATAAAATCTAGATATTCACTTTTATAGCTAAGGTCATTGGTGAAATAACAGTTATTCACAGTTCTCTACTTTTAACCCAGAGCAATACTACACTTCAATTTTTTTTTAAATCCTTACTCCAAAGATACAAGCCTTGAGTGAGCATTATTTTTACGATTTAGTAGGTTTCCTGCTAAAAAGAAAAGCTGTTTCTTAAAAGAGCTAAAATATAACATTTTACTCTGCTCCAGCATACCCCCAATATGTTGTAATTTAAAGTACTGATTTGTCCTGTGAACCTAGTTGGATGTCTGAAAGACAGATTTTCTGGGCCTAAAAACATATTTGGTTTATTGATGTCTAAGCATTTCTATATTGATTTGGTCCACTGATGTGTTTCCTGTTTGATTTGCTAATGCTCTCCTTGTAAAACAGTATAGTAAAAAAATCTAAATAACTGTCAGGTTTCGAAAAATAATTCTGTGACTGATTCAATACCAGAAAATTCTCAGTTAATTAAATTAACACACTTTATATTATTATAGATATTAACTTAATAAACTCCACAGCTTGTATACTATAGATTTTCTGACCTATTAAGCACTCAAGAGGGTTGATTTACTAAAGACAAATAGGCTGTGCACTGTGCAAAATACAATTGCACTCTGCAAGTGCAGTTGATCCAGAGATTAGTAAATGGGCAGAAGCTCTGCCCAATCATTTGCATGTAAAAATGCTGTTTTTTTTTATTTTCCTTGCACGTGATTGGGTACTCTTTGTGAAGTAAAGCTTTACCTCATTTACTAAGCTCTGAAGCAACTTCACATGAAGAGTGCAACTGCACTTTGCAAAGTGCACAGCCTATTTGCCTTTAGTAAATCAACCCCAAGGTGTGAGAAATGCCGAACTAGGTACAAAATGTGATAACTTAAGTAAGATAATGATTACTCTGGGTCAGGTAACTTCAGTATTTCTGTAGGTTTCCCCCCCAATACCCACTTCCCGAGCCTACCCACTTCTTGAGCTTATTTGGGAACACAGTTGATTAGCAGTTTTCCATTTAGATAGTCAGTGACAGCAGAGATTTTAATCCCCTCTCAGTACAAATATGCCAATTCACCTAGACTCGTACACTTTCACAACAATCGTTTGTACAGTTGTTTGTGCAGTTTTTTCACAGCAGAATCGCTCATACAAGCTTGTCCACCTTGTTAAGTCTGTAGGTATCTTAAGGCTTACTGTATTTATTGGCATATAACACTCACTTTTGTACCCTGAAAATAGAGGGTAAACTGTGCTTGCGTGCTATACGCAGGGGGCTGTGGAAAGTTTTTTTCCTGAAACCTTCCTTTTTAAAGTTAGGGTGCGTGTTATACGCTGATAAATACAGTAATTTTATTTGTGTAAAAGCCAAACTATATTACCAAAAGTATTGGGACTCCTGCCTTTACACGCACATAAAATTTAATGGCATCCCATTCTTAGTCCGTAGGGTTCAATATTGAGTTGGCCCACCCATTGCAGCTATAACAGCTTCAACTATTCTGCAAAGGCTGTCCACAAGGTTTAGGAGTGTGTCTATGGCAATGTTTGACTGTTCTTCCAGAAGCGTATTTGTGAGGGCAGGCACTGATGTGGACAAGAAGGGCTGGCTCGCAGTCTCCGCCCTAATTCATCCCAAATATGTTCTATGGGGTTGAGGTGCAGGCCAGTCAAGTTTCTCCACCCCAAACTCGCTCATCAATGTCTATATGGACCTTGTTTGTGTACTGATGCTCATTCATGTTGGAAAAGGAAGGGTCCATCCCCCAAATTATTCCCACAAAGTTGGGAGCATGAAATTGTCCAAAATGTCTTGGTATGCTTTAAGCGTTCCCTTTACTGGAACTAAGGGGCCAAGCCCAACAACTGAAAAACAAGCCCACACCATAATCCCCCCTCCACCAAATGATTTGGATCAATGCACAAAGCACAGTCCATAAAGACATGGATGAGAGAGTTTGGGGTGGTGGCACTTGACAGTCCTGACCTCACCCTGAAAGAACACCTCTGGGATAAATTAGAGCGGAGACTGCGAGCCAGGCCTTCTTGTCCACATCAGTGCCTGACCTCACAAATGCACTTCTGGAAGAATGGTCAAACATTCATATAGACACACTCCTAAACCTTGTGGACAGCCTTCCCTGAAGAGTTGAAGCTGTTATAGCTGCAAAGGGTCGGCCAACTCAATATAAAACCCTACAGACTAAGACAGGAATGCCATTAAAATTCATGTGCTTGTACAGGCAGGTGAACCTAAACTTTTGGTAATATAGTGTACCACTGATCCATAAGCTTGTGGAGTTTTTAGTATTTATTTTTGTGATTGTTTTCTCACTGGAACAAGAAACAGTAAAGTGTTCACAAAACATTTATGTAAGAGGACCTTAGGGCTAAACTACATAACTGTAGGTGATTTGAATACCATGCTACTGAGTGAGTCAACTACCTAAAGCAATAAGCTCATTTGTAACACATTCGATATCACCTATGTAGTTCAGCCAAGCATCAGTAAAGCACATTTCAGTTAAAAACATTTTTTACTGCACATTAAACTTAGCTCAGTACAGCAAGAGAACACTGCATAACCATATGGTTGTTTTCTGCACTTTATGTGTCAAATAAACTGGTATTGACCCATTCACTTGCTAATTGAAACTGGGAAACAGGGAAGGTGGATCTCAATATAAGCTCTCATCAGTAAACAACTCCAGTTGAGTGGATCAATTTAACCCCGGGCAGACTATTCCAGCCAAGAAGCCCTGTGCAAGCAAAAGTATCTAGTCATTGTTTTTCACTAAGTACAGAAATAGACATTTTTTTTCAAGTGTATTACTGTCTGGGAGTTATAATAATACACCCACTCTGGGTGCTGCCAATTTCAGTAATTATCTGCAGTATGCAGACACAGTATGGTCAAGAGGGCTGACACCATGCAGAGTCTTAGCAGCTGATAGGTTGCTGTCTTCAATTACTTTGTATTGGCAGCATAAATTAAAAAAAACTAATTCAAATTATTTCAGCAGAGTTTCAGACTGCTCTACAACAACCTGATCTATCCTAAATGGCAGTATAATAGTATTTTAAAGAGTTTTTCACTTTAATGCAAAATCCAGTGAATTTTAGTGCAATAAAGTTTCCACACTTGCTCATTTGCACTCATTCACCACCATTCTCACACTAGGATTCATTTCTGTATCACATGTTTCAAAAGCATAACATGCATATCTCTGTATCCAATTTTATAAAATTCATGTTCAATTACTCCTTTTAGTCATAAAATGTACTTTCTTTTGCAATAGAGAGTTGCACTCAGGGATTCCTGAGCATCCATACTTCCACCAGTAATGAGCACACGAGGAGGCAAATTTACTAAAGTACAGGCATACCCCACTTTTAAGTACGCAATGGGGTTTATTTACTAAAGCTGGAAAGCGCAAAATCAGGCTCACTTCTGCATAAAAACCAATGAGCTTCCAGGTTTTATCACCAAAGCTTAATTGAACAAGCTGGGATTAGAAGCTCATTGGTCTCTATGCAGAAGTGAGCCTGATTTCGCGCTTTCCAGCTTTAGTAATTAAACCCCATTGTGTATTTAAAAGTAAGGTATGCCTGTAGTTGAAAACTACTGTAGCTGTAGTCACACTGAATACTCAATCATGTGCATAGGTAATAAACGGGCATTTTCTTTCACTTGTTTAGATATTTTTAGAGTGATGATTCTCAATTGCTTTAGCAAATCAGCCTTTCTGTATGTACAAGTGAAGCCTCGTACACACGACCGAGAAACTCGATGGGCGAAACACATCGGTTTGCTCATCGAGTTCCTTGTTAGGCTGTCGAGTATCTCGGCGAGCCAAATTTCCCCATTCCCGTCGAGGAAAAAGAAGACATGCTCTCTTTTTGGCTCGACAAGATCCTCGACAGTTTCCTCGTCGAAAAGTGTACACACGACCGGTTTCCTCGGCAAAAAAAAATACCAGCAAGTTTCTTGCTGGTTTTTGCCGAGAAACTCGGTCGTGTGTACGAGGCCTGAATTGTACTTACCTCTACTAAATCTAAATAAGTTACACTGTATCTCCCATGATTAAGAAAAGCTTTAGTAAAAACTGTTCAGATTTAGTGGAGGTTCAGTGACTTTTGAGGTACACTTTGCTATATATGTTTATTTAGTTACATTAAGTGACATTTAGACTAGGCAGTAGATTTTTTTTTATAAAATCTGTGACATCATACAGTCGAAATACCAAATGTATTTTTTTGCAATGTACTTACCTAGCATTTAACAAATAATCCAATAAAATCATGCTAAAATAATATATATTTAACAACAATAAAAATATATATTAAAACAATTGTGGTTGTGCTTTTAGTTTATTCCTACCTGTACTCTGGCTTCAGTGAGATTAATTTTCATGGCAAGCTCCTCTCTGGTGAACACATCAGGATAGTGAGTTTGAGAAAACACAGCTTCTAATGCTTCCAGCTGAAGTAAAACAAGCAGATATCAGCAGGGTGAACTTTTCATTACTAATTATGAGGACATTTCAAAGCGAAACAATGTAGCTGTTATTGGTAAGAGCACACAAGGTGGGTTTTAACAAGGTGCAGACATATTATCGATTCCTTCTTAATCATTCAAGTTGATACACATCTTTGCTGCTTTGTTACTTTTGGACAATATTATAGAAGTGTATGATAGATTTTTGCTTAAGAAAATTACAGGAAGAGTCTGAGAAAGACATAGAGAAAAATATCTATTAAAAGAGTATGTTTCACCCAGGTAGGCTTTCATTACAAATGCTCCATCAGGTTCCAGAGAAATCTTTATTTTTTAAATAAATCTGATCCTGAATTGATATTCTCTTAGTTAATACTAACCAGAAAGAACAATATTTCCATAGTAAATTGTACTTTGCTGTATAGCTATATAAAATATTTTCTGAAAGACCTAGATTGACCTAGGAAGGAATATTACCACTAGGAAACTAACATAATTACTTGAAACAGTTAAAGGTTAGTTTGGTCTGCCATTTTACCAGAATAACAAGAACTTTGTCGTTATTGATAGCCCCATTTGGGTGTGGATGTAAAAAATATTGTCTTTATGATGATGTGGTGTATGGATCAAACACGGATCTGTCGATCTGACAAATAAAATTATCTTTTTAGTAATTTACCCACGTAAACAAAATAGGCTATGAAGTCAAACATTTTTTTCCCCAAAAAAAAAAAATCTTATTGGAAATTGTATAATGTACCCAGTACAGTAAAACCTTGGTTTGCGAGACTAATTAGTTCGAGAAACATGCTTGTAATCCAAAGCACTTGTATATCAAAGCATTTATTTTTACAGGGTATAAAAGAGAAGAGAGGCACCTCTAAGTGTAGCTAAATGTTGTATCTTTATTAATTGTAACCATATTGCTACACTTAGAGGCTCCTCTCTTCTTTTTTATGCTCAGTTGTGACATGACGCTACTCTTATATCAAGACATTGCTTGTATATCAAAGCAAAATTTATTAAAACATTTTGCTTGTCTTGCAAAACGCTCTCAAACCAAGTTACTCTCAAACCAAGGTTTTACTGTATAATAAAATAAAGTCCTTAGCATTTCATCTATATGGATTCCAGAAAGTAAGTCTTAGGCCTTTTAGTATTACATTGATTAGTCAATTTAATTCTCTCAATTAAAGGCATACTCCACTCA